>NC_090249.1:10050621-10090621 GCF_037325665.1 Littorina saxatilis | reverse complement strand
GAAAACACGGAAAATACTGGAAAATCGTGGACATGTGTAGGCATTTACCCCCTCCACCTCTCACCGCCCCGACCCCACGTGTGACCCCTGCGTTAGCTGACCCTTTCTTCCCCTTTTGTTTGTCGCACATCTGTCTCTGTCAGCCAAGTAGAGCAACGGCGCACGTGACAGGTACAATGCGCTCTCTTAACTATAATTAGTCATCAAGGTGTTTTTTGTGGGGTGGTCATTCTAAAACACAAGACATGGCCAACTTTATATTAATGTCCAAATTATGGATATTTCTCATTCTCAGCTGAAGTGGAATTTACAGAAAGGGCGCAGGCTCAGTAATTTAAAAAAAAAATTCTACCCCCAGAAAGGGCGCACCCGTATACTTTTTCATTTCTACTCCAGTCCCACGGGACTTTTTTCTGTTTGTTTTACAAATGATTCCTCGAACTACTTCGTACAGCCTCGATGATTTGAGATGTTTTTGTCTTGATTTGAACTCACTGGATTTGGTATAAAATTGGACACAGTTTCTAATCGAACCTTTCATTGCGGCTTTTGCTTGGCGGAGAAGTTCGGTTTATTTTAAAGAAAACGCTGGACAGTCACTGTCTTCACATATTCTTACACCTTTTGAGGCATCAGACTGCATCGGGCATCCTCGCTGACATGTGGTCTTAAAGTTTGAAGTTGCAGTTGTCGTCTTGGTTTGAAGCGTGGTTGAGGCGGTGGCGGCGTGTGGCCGTACATGGTGCACGTAAGATTAAACGTGGCGTGGCGGCGCTTCACGGGTCGATGGTGCCAGCCACAGCTTCGATCTCTTCATGCCTCACTGGCACCCGATCCCTTCTTGCTCTCAGCTCGGGGTGTCTCCGCTCTCTCTCTCTCTCTCTCTCTCTCTCTCTCTCTCTCTCTCTCTCTCTCTCTCTCTCTTTTTTCTTCTTCTTCTTCTTCTTCCAACCCCCTTTCTCTGTTTGTGGCTGTCTCTCACCCTCTGTCTTTCTCTCGGGCTGCCTTCTCTCTCTCTCTCTCTCTCTCTCTCTCTCACACACACACCTTGGCAGAGCCCTGTCAGGGACCATTGCATTCTCCAGTCTGCAGCCGGTGACTGCCTGCTGTCCGGACGGCGCGTGGTAGCGGGGCTGGCTGGCCTCGTCTTCTGTCAGCCCTGGACACCGTGTCTGTGTCCTCCTTTGCTGCTTCCTGCAATATCTCTCAGGCCTGCTTCTGTGTGTACTGTGGTGCTGACTTCGTTCTTCTTCTTCACTATCACTGACTAAGAGGGGATGGGAATTTGTGGTTCCCAAGTCAGCTGTAAATAGTGTTTGACCACTTGTGCTGAGTTGAACATTCTGAACGTGATCAGTGTTTTGACTGAATAATGGTTATCGTCACTTGCTGTTTTTGACTAAATTTGAAGGCAACACGCATGCGCTACAGAGAGGCTGTTCCCTTCGATTTGTATGTGGGTGTTAAACTTTGTTTAATGAAACGTCGTACATATTTTGCTTTCGATTGTTGTATGAACACTTTTTGCAGTGTGATTTGCGGTTGAGTGTCTTCGATTACAGTAGAGACGATCGTTATGACTTCAGTGTGGACTTGAGGAGGGAGTGATCAGAGATGGATTAGAGACAGCTGTGACGTTTTCGGTTTGTGTTTGGCCAATTCTGTTTTGTTTCCGATTTGCGCTCAGCTGTATGTCAATGAAAACAACAAAGCTTTGTGTCAGTTGTACACATTCGTGTAACATATGGTGGTATCGCGTTTGTATAAAAACAGAAGTTTATCAACTCAGCTATTTTGCCATATGTCGCATGCAATATGTTGCCCCTTAGCAGGTGGTGATAGTGTTGCCATTCACTGATGATAATTCGGTCATGGTCGCCAGAACGTTACAACTTGTACCCTGTAGCATGAAATGTTTGGTCTCGAATTTGTAAAGGTTAGGCTTCTTTTAGCGTCTGTGTAGGTGAGAAAAGGGTGTATTCCAAGGGACAGATTGTCTTGGCCAGGAATATTCTGCCAAGTTGGATCTTTCATGGAGTGATAAGTAAAATGTGCTTTGGAACGGTCGATATAGGCAGGCACGTTTTCGTTGTCGCTGTCGATGTTGACTGATGCAGTTAATTCAACAGAAGTGATAGCTATTCTCTAATTTCACCACCACGCGACTTTGCTCAGAGCATCAGAGATTGCAGACCGCAAACAGAGAGCTTTTAGGGTTGCACTTAATCCTTTTTCCCCGTCGGCAGCAGCACCGTCTCTGTAAAACCCTTGTTATTCTCGCACAGGACCCCCCCCCCCCCCCCAATCCCCGCTCACCACCCTTCCTAACGGCGATGGCACAGTCGATGATACTCTTGTTGTAGTCTCGGGCAGTCTACAGTGCCAACTTAGTGTTTAGTAGTCACGCTGATTCCCTGCCTATCATTCGTTGTCCATCCCCTGGTGTGGTGTAGACAGCAGTGTAATATGTATTGATCCCGCTCAAGTTTGTGGCCCATTACTAAGCATTAACCATTGTTGACACGAGAGGCACTGCTCCAAATCTCACGAAGCACAGTACCCTGAACATCTCGCGCGTCTCTATCGTGTATCGCACACACGAGCTCTTATTTACTTACCCACTGAACAACTCAAGTTGTAGCCTACTTAAAGTTGGTGTCAGCTTAGGGGGACTTTGTTGATGAGCTAGAATTAGGGGATTTTTGTGTGCTGTGTTTTTTGGACTTGTGCAAATGTTACTACTTGGACTTGGTCGTCACGCTGATGCCATGTCAATCATTCTTTCTCCAGCCCCTGTGTTGTATCGACAGCAGTGTAAAGTCTATTGATCCCGCTGGAGTTTGTGGCCATTCGCCTGCAAAGAAACGACACCGACACTAACTTGGTTTTGGAGCGAGAGAGAAAGAGAGAAAGAGAGAGAGACAGACAGAGCCAGAGCCAGAGCCAGTGTAGCGGACGCGTTTCGCCCTGAAGATTACGTGCACCTCTCTCGTTTATTGGCTCTTTCTTCTTATACTGATCGAATCAAGGCCTTTCTTTTCGCACTGTAAATGTTTTTTTTATTAAAGGGTGTAGCCTACTAGTTTGAAGCTTTCGTAACAAGGGTCAACGGACAAAAACGAGCTTTACAGGTTTGTTTTTTTTGGACACGTTTTTACCACTAAGAATACAAAGTTTTGGAATAGGGATTAGGATGGTGTTATTGTTTGCACGAGAATGGGGGGGGGGGGGGGGGGGATGAAGACGGCAAAGTTGTCTTTTCTTAACGAAATGAAAATAAAATAAAAAGGAAAGCAAAAACTATCTGACAAAAATACAAGATGTACACACGGTTTTCGAAAAAAAACCAGAACAATTTTCCCTCGTGATTCCCGAGTTCGAGAGAGCCGTGTGTGGTAGGGATTGAGAGACCGAAGGCAGATGTACACGTGATAGAGCATGTTACTGTGGGCAGTGTTATCGATTTGTGTTCGTTATCACTTCGTGATCTTGTTCATTTGCTTCTAGTCGAACTCAGCAGTGTTTCATTATGATACAGGAATTGTTCGATGGTATTCTGCTGGTTTATGCTTTAACAAGTCGCGTAAGGCGAAAATACAATATTTAGTCAAGTAGCTGCCATTTTTCAGCAAGACCGTATACTCGTAGCATCGTCAGTCCACCGCTCATGGCAAAGGCAGTGAAATTGACAAGAAGAGCGGGGTAGTAGTTGCGCTAAGAAGGATAGCACGCTTTTCTGTACCTCTCTTTGTTTTAACTTTCTGAGCGTGTTTTTAATCCAAACATATCATATCTATATGTTTTTGGAATCAGGAACCGACAAGGAATAAGATGAAAGTGTTTTTAAATTGATTTCGAAAAAATAATTTTGATAATAATTTTTATATATTTAATTTTCAGAGCTTGTTTTTAATCCGAATATAACATATTTATATGTTTTTGGAATCAGCAAATGATGGAGAATAAGATAAACGTAAATTTGGATCGTTTTATAAATTTTTTTTATTTTTTTTTTTACAATTTTCAGATTTTTAATGACCAAAGTCATAAATTAATTTTTAAGCCACCAAGCTGAAATGCAATACCGAAGTCCGGGCTTCGTCGAAGATTACTTGACCAAAATTTCAACCAATTTGGTTGAAAAATGAGGGCGTGACAGTGCCGCCTCAACTTTCACGAAAAGCCGGATATGACGTCATCAAAGACATTTATCAAAAAAATGAAAAAAACGTTCGGGGATTTCATACCCAGGAACTCTCATGTCAAATTTCATAAAGATCGGTCCAGTAGTTTAGTCTGAATCGCTCTACACACACACACAGACACACGCACACACGCACACACGCACATACACCACGACCCTCGTTTCGATTCCCCCTCGATGTTAAAATATTTAGTCAAAACTTGACTAAATATAAAAAAGAAGACCAGAGTGCCTCTTTAAGTTTTGTACACTGTGCTTCTATGCTATCAGGACAGAACCTTTCGTTGCATATTTTTTAACAGTGTTAATAAACTTCCTTACACATTTTGGACGCGAGTTTCAACAAACACATGGTTTCTACAAAAAGTGATAATGTGTCTTGGCTTGTCGAACATCAGACACTTTTTCCTTTGATGAAACAGACTTCGTACACATAGTGGGATTTTAGGAAATGGAATTATCTTTTTGCTTTTCTTATTCTCCTTGTTTTGGATGTTTATACTTGTATTTCAGACAAGCAGTGGTCCCATATTTACTAAAGCTACGGAAAACGGCTTAAGTTTTGAATTAGTATTGACAGCATGCGCTAGGTAAAGACAGCATGCGCTAGGCAAACCTTGTCTGGCTGCTATTTTGTTAAGATAAAGAAAGACTGGTTGCTTTGCCCACGGCTCCTGTCACGTTGTCCGTCTTCTGTTCTGTGGTCTTGTTTCATCCACGGTCACTAAGGACTCGTTCATGTCTTTTCTAGACGGGACATTGTCATTGCCGCCTGTTGTGTTACTATGTTGGGGCCGGGACTCGAGACTGTTATTGGGACCATGACCTTTGTATTTCCCTTTATTGTTCAGTCTGACGATGTTGATCCTTGGTATTTTTTGTTAATGACAGTGAGCTTTGACCTTCGTATTTTCCTGTTTTGTTCACGATGTTGCTTGGTATAATTTGTGTTATGACCGTGAGCTTTGTAAAGTTGTATACTCGTTCTTCTTGGCCCCGGTGATGGACAGCAGCCTTGAAGACAAAGCTGAGATATACTTTCCTGTCATTCCCGAGGGCTTAATGTCAAAATAATCAAGTGGCTCTTTTCTCAGTCAAGGGCGGAGTTGACTTCCCTCCACACCCATATTCAACGCCATGTTCATGTGAGCATTCTAAGACACAACGTGAGAAAATAAAAAGCCTCGAACCAAAGCATGTTTGAAAGACCCCGACGGTATATATTGTATCTTATGTGTACTTGTGGGCACTGTTTTTGCTGTCCCGTTTAACTGTGTTGAAAACAAATCATGAAATTTGTTTCTCGTTAGCGTGTTCTTTGCCTGTCCACAGATTCTTTAACAAGATTTGATTTAAAAAAAACCAACAACACACCTTTGCAACAAAAGTATGGTTTACAATGATTAATTATAACCATTGCTATTTTGTTGACTTTGTTTGTAAAAAAAATTGCCACCGGAGGCGGCAGTTTGTTTTGTTTCCTGTTTAGACAAAAGGGTTATGATTATGAAGGAAGAGTTGCTTTGGGAACGGATTTGTCTGCAGACGAGAACTGAAGTGAGGCATGGTTTGACGTCAGTATCTGATGAATGAGGTGTCTGGTGAAATCTGAGTACAACGGCAGTGGTCATTGTTTAGTCTTAAAGGCACAGTAAGCCTCCCGTAAACCATCACTGAGCTCCCCGAGCCTCTGCATACAGTGCAAGCATACTTCCATTTGGACGCTCACCGAACGGGAACATCCTGGCTGATTTCTGTCAAGAGTGAGACATTTTCAAAGAATTTATTTTCGTGGACTATCCGAACGGACTATCAGGCGCCTCGTTTTGATGCTAGACCTAACTTTTTTTTAAATCTAAATAATAAATTGACAGCTTGTTACACAAACATTCTTAAATCATAAAAGAATTATTTTTTCATCAAGACAAGATCAGTACAATTCGAAGTTTGAAAAAAGAAAAGCCCGGAAACGTGTCACGCAAAACGTCTTTCTCGTAGCTTTCTTTTCTTTCTTTATTTGGTGTTTAACATCGTTTTCAACCACGAAGGTTATATCGCGACGGGGGAAGGGGGGAGATGGGATAGAGCCACTTGTCAATTGTTTCTTGTTCACAAAAGCACTAATCAAAAAGTTGCTCCAGGGGCTTGCAACGTAGCACAATATATTACCTAACTGGGAGAATGCAAGTTTCCAGCACAAAGGACTATAACCTTGAACGGTTGAAAACGACGTTAAACACCAAAGAAAGAAAGAAAGAAAGAAAGCACAAAGGACCCAACATTTCATACATACTGCTTGACTAAAATCTTTACAAAAATTGACTATATTCTATACAAGAAACACTTAACAAGGGTAAAAGGAGAAACAGAATCCGTTAGTCGCCTCCCACGACATGCTGGGGAGCATCGGGTAAATTCTTTCTCGTCCCAACCAATATGGGACTCCCCCTAACCTGCGGGGGGTGTCTTTCTCGTAGCAGACGACGACGGTTCTGCATAGTGCCAGTTCCTCTGAACGGTCAACCGCCACCGCTCTAGTTCGTGTGACTTGCAGCCGTTTGTTGGGTTTTAGATTCAGAGGTACACAATGACGTGCTATTGCAGATAAGCTTACAGCGAGTCGCATTGAAATCGCAAACTGACGACTAAATTGTGAAAAAAAGGAAACTGGATCACACGAGTTCACGATGGCTCAGGGGTAAGATAAACCACACACAAATAAATTCTTAGAAAATTGCTCGCTCTTTACGGAGGCCACCAAGGATGTTCTCAAGCGGTGAGTGTTTAAATGGAAGGGTGTTTGTACTGTGTGTAAAAGCCTGACAGTGTCTGTGTTGGTTTACGGGAGGCTGACTGTGCCTTTAATGATCTTTGGCCATCGAATAGGAAGAACACAGAAATGAAACAATTGTGTAGTCAAAGAAATGTACACGGACAAGGAGAAGTAGTGTCTGGCCATTTTGAGGTTGACGAACTTTTGAAAGAAATAGAAAACAGTGCTGACAATGTGAAGGTAAAAGAACTGTTGTAATGGTGAAGTAGAAGAACTCTGATGGATAGTTCCGTTGGGATTGTCTGTGGGTTGCTGTGTTGAAGAAGAAAAGGCAACTAGAAACAAAAACTATTTGACAGCCTCTCAAAGAATTAAGGCGGGAGTGAGGCTGGGGGTAGCAAACACGACTTTGGTTTTCACCTGCTCGATAGAGTGTCGACTTGTGAAAGTGTTCGATATGTTGTGTGGCCATCAATTTTTATTTAGGGATCAAACGCATGAGAGGTTGAGGCTAATTGTGTTGTTAGAGAGGTGGTTATCAGCAATTATCTCAGTTGATTACACCCACTGGAAAACTGCTATTCTGCTAATGCGTCCGAACTGATGTGTCGAAGGCGAAGAAGTCCATCTAATCGTTTAATATAATCAGTCAGGATTTGCCAGTCGCAAGTTTAGACTGCTTCAGAACTCACAGTGCGAGTCTTTGCTGATTCCTTTGCGAAGGTATGCGATCCTTTATTTCCCAACTCTTATTTTCTCTTGGTACCAGGCAAGCAGTTCTGAGAAGGAAAGAGACTGACAAATGAGACAGAAAGGAAATGAGGAAACTTGTTTACGTTGTGTTACCATAAGGAAATTGTTCACATCGTCTTACCGCGGTGAAAAAATAATGATCACAACGAGATGAGACAATGGGATGCAGAAAATAACTGCAATCTTGGAGAAAATGACCAATGTTAAGGGGGTCAACGTAACGTGCAGTAAATAATTGCACGTGCAGGATGTAATTACTGTGTGACAGCGGAGGAAGCCAATGGGAGTGGGCGAGACAGCTGCACTGATGATGACATCTCACGGCGAAATAACAATCTTCCGGGTATAGTTTCTTGCAAACTGGATTCAGAGCAGGAGACAATCGTTCTGTGGAATATACACATTGGACTCAAACTGTTCTCAGGATGGGATGTGCAACGACAGACGTTCAATTTTCCAGGTGTGTTTTTACGTCTAGGCGTGTTATCAGGATCTGCTGTGTGGTGAAGAAACCTGACAAATTCGTACAAGACACCTGAGCCACAGTTGGTTGACCGAGCAAACAACAGGTGACATCGCTGCAGTATCATCTTCAGGTGATATTTTGGATAGTGTCGTGTGTACGTGTACCACCATGGCCGCCAAACCGTCTCTGCTTGAGAGAAAGGGCTCACCCACCCTCTCTCCCCGCTCTCCCTCTCCATCCAGACTGCAGGATCACAGACGGACCCTGCCTCCCTTGGAGAGGAGACTGACCCCCCCCTCCCCGCGCCAGGAGCTGAGAAGCCTCCCTTCCATCGAGGGAAGAACGCCTAGCTCCCCGAGAGAGATACTCAGTCCTCGCTCTCCTGGAAGAGAGAGGCGCGGAATCCACTCCCCAGTGCAGGAGAGGCGGAGTGTGCACTCTCCAGTTCAAGACATGCGTGGCTTGCACTCTCCGTCGCAGGAGAGGCGCGTGTTACACTCTTCGTCTCAGGAGAGGCGAGGTATCCACTCCCCGTCTCAGGAGAGGCGCGGGATACACTCGCCATCCCAAGACAGGCGCGCAATACACTCGCCGGGGCAGGAAAGAAGAACGTTCGCCTCCCACGGACGGAGCAAAGCCCTTCAGCCTCAGCACGGCCTGGAGCGCAACGAGTCCATGGTGTACGAAGAGGAGGTGCCGGTCATCGTGCGACGGCGGGGCTGCATGCTCAGGGTCCGCATCACGTCATTCGCTGACGACGACTTCGACGCCGGAAAACCGCTCTCCGCCATACCTGTAGGTATTTGGTGAAGGGGTGTGTGTGTGTGTGTGTGGGGGGGGGGGGGGGTGTCTGTTTTTGAATATGGGGGAAAGGGGGGGGGGGGTGGGGGCGACTATTGGCTGTCCTCTATTCGTGTAGCTATTTATTTGAATATTTGTCAAGGTGGTTGTTGTTGGAATGGGGGCTGGGGCGAAAGACAGGGAGTGTGGGAGGGGAGTGTGTGTGTGTGGTTAGGGGGGGGGAGATAGTTGACACTTTTGTTCACTCTTTTTTCCTTGAACTCCGCGGATAGCACCCGACACACTTGGTGTAATACTGTAGTTCCATTCACCTTTTTTATTGACTCACATGCGAAGCAAAAGTGAGTCTATGTACTCACCCGAGTCGTCCGTCCGTCCGTCCGGACGTCCGTCCGGACGTCCGTCCGTCCGGAAAACTTTAACGTTGGATATTTCTTGGACACTATTCAGTCTATCAGTACCAAATTTGGCAAGATGGTGTATGATGACAAGGCCCCAAAAAACATACATAGCATCTTGACCTTGCTTCAAGGTCAAGGTCGCAGGGGCCATAAATGTTGCCTAAAAAACAGCTATTTTTCACATTTTTCCCATTTTCTCTGAAGTTTTTGAGATTCAATACCTCACCTATATATGATATATAGGGCAAAGTAAGCCCCATCTTTTGATACCAGTTTGTTTTACCTTGCTTCAAGGTCAAGGTCACAGGAGCTCTTCAAAGTTGGATTGTATACATATTTTGAAGTGACCTTGACCCTGAACTATGGAAGATAACTGTTTCAAACTTAAAAATGATGTGGGGCACATGTTATGCTTTCATCATGAGACACATTTGGTCACATATGATCAAGGTCAAGGTCACTTTGACCCTTATGAAATGTGACCAAAATAAGATAGTGAACCACTAAAAGTGACCATATCTCATGGTAGAAAGAGCCAATAAGCACCATTGTACTTCCTATGTCTTGAATTAACAGCTTTGTGTTGCGTGACCTTGTCCTTGGGTCAAGGTCACATGGATTTTGGTAGGAAAAATGTGTAAAGCATGTGAGTCGTATGGGCTTTGCCCTTCTTGTTTACTGTTCTTTTTCGTTTTCGAATAAATTCCGAATCACGAGAGTTGCAGGGTGAAAGGCGGGTTCATTGGTGAACGCACTGTGAAGGCGGGAGTATAATTGATAATGTCAATATTTCTTGGGATGAAAGAAGACAGCAAAGTGCCCCCCCCCCACACACACACACACACAAACGCACACTCGCACACATTCTAGGGCAGTAGCAGCCACAATTAATCAAGCGGACGTGGTCCTCCCAGCGGAACAACAGGACGGTGTTCGATAGGAAATCACTTTTCCTCCAATCATCGATCTCTGTGCCCTGCTGATTGAAAACGACAGCGGCTCTTGTTGCGCGCCTTTCTTTTTCTTTCTGTTCGGAAACTTACGGCCGTCCATTTGGTTGTTTGTTTGTTTGCTTAACGCCCAGCCGACCACGAAGGGCCATATGATATCAGGGGGGTGCTGCTTTGACATATAACGTGCGCCACACACAAGACAGAAGTCGCTGCACAGGCTTCATGTCTCACCCAGTCACATTATTCTGACACCGGACCAACCAGTCCTAGCACTAACCCCATAATGCCAGACGCCAGGCGGAGCAGCCACTAGATTGCCAATTTTAAAGTCTTAGGTATGACCCGGCCGGGGTTCGAACCCACGACCTCCCGATCACGGGGCGGACGCCTTACCACTAGGCCAACCGTGCCGGTGTCCATTTTGTTGTAAAAGCTGTGGTTATTCTCCAGAAACTCTAGTGAGTATAAAATCTGTGGTTTTTCCTCAGAAACTCTGGGTCCTCCCTTTTGATGTAAAAACAAAACAAAAACAAAACCCAACCAACTGTGGTTTCCTTCCAGCAACTCTCGGTCCCCGAAATCTAGCGTAAGAAGTGTGGGGTTACTCGTCCTATCTGTGTCCTCGTTGCTTTCCCAACCTGTTTATAACTGGTCATTGTTTTGTCTGGTGGGAGGAGTATATTGTGCGGGTTCGATCAAGATTTGTAACTGGAGAAGTCTGAAACTGCGTTAGTTTTTATAACTACCCAGTAGAAACGTTTTACTGAATCACAACATTGTTTCGATGGATCTAGGAGAGCAATTCACTGTAGCCTCCAATGATTATTGTTGTTGAACGTTAGCGGCGTATGGCTGCCTAAATGGCCTGGTAAAAACGGTCATACACGTAAAACCCATTCGTGCAAAAAGCACGTACGTTTCTGCCCATGAACGCAGAAGAAGAAAACGTAATACAATATGATTTTGCAGACTGCATTGGTACATGCTGTTGAACATTTCACGATAAGAGTTTGTAGACTGCAGTGGTTCTTGGTGATCAAATAACACAATGAGAGTTGTTGCCGATCAGCAGTAGCTGTCACAGTAGAGAATCATTGGATCAAACAGCACACGATAGGAGTCGACAGCACGTGCAAGCCGTTCTTGTCTCTGCTACCAGAGCCTATGTGTGTGGAATTAACCCAGTTTGGGACCCGGCCAGTCTTGTGTTGTTACTCTCGTTTTATGTGACCTGTGTGTATGTGAGGTCAGAGACCCCTGCTGTCACACTGGACGAAAAGGCGTAGCATTATGATCCACCTATTTTTGTTTCAACCTTTGATTCCCGCTCGGCTT
Source organism: Littorina saxatilis (assembly GCF_037325665.1). Lineage (NCBI taxonomy): Eukaryota > Metazoa > Mollusca > Gastropoda > Littorinimorpha > Littorinidae > Littorina > Littorina saxatilis. The sequence continues at coordinate 10,078,935 of NC_090249.1, read as the reverse complement.
ACGTCACTCCTCATTGTCCGCGTTGCGTTTACACCCATCCCCTCATTTCCTCTCTCTGTGTTTGGTTTATCAGCCCCTTCTCCCCCACCCACCCCACCCCCTCCCTCTCCCTTTCTTTCAAATGTGACCGGTACCTGGTCTGGTTTACTACTGTAAGGATGGTTGAAACTGCAAGTCAAATGTTTGGAAGGCGGTAGACAAAAGCAACGGATATTGAACTGTGAACGTGGGAGTTTCAGCCCATGAACGAAGAAGAAGAAGAACTAAATGAACTTATTCTAAATGCAGTTCGAGTATGCCCTAAGCTGACTTACTAACTGTTGATAATATATTTAGTCATCAATCCGTTTTCAAATGATATGCAAGCAAACAAACAAGTAAACTGCACCTACAACACGCACACACACGGAAATTGGTCACCTGTCATTAAGAGATGTTCTTTATAGACATCGAACCATTTGTGCCTTTTAATCTTTGCCGGCTTATTCCTGGTCATTCTCAATTAATTCAATTTCAAACTGAATAGTCTACGTGACTTTTGTTGGACAGTTCTGCCGTATGGAACGTATTTTTTGTATAGCGATTACGCCGAATGGTTTCCTGTTGTATTGGCCTCTTGTTCGCTGAGCCCCATGCGGGCCGATTGTGTCGATTAAGACGCAGCGCAGTATCACAGGCGATTAAAATCCGTATATATTTTGAACAACTTTAGAATTCTCAGCTTATTTGTAAGAATGTATTCCTTTTTATTATACGTCGAAAGGTGCATTGGAGAGGAGGTTCGAGAGGGGGTGGGTGTGATTTCATGGTGATTCAGTCGAAGCCCCTCCTCCGCCCTAATTTTATTATCCAGGCAAATCACCTGGCTTGTGCTGGCTATCTCCGCTGAAAGCGGCTACAATCATAGGTCGTTCGGTTTATTCAGACGCACGTTGACCGCTCCGATCTTATTTTATTGATACCGACGCCTGTGGTCCGTTCCCTTCATATCCTATGTATTCGGCGGGGTCACAGCGATTTGCACTCTGTTAATCCCGTGGGGCTGACCGGTGCGGCCACTAACACGCGCCTCTGGGGTGGAAAGGCCAACCTCGACTCTGTAAGAATGGATAACACTCAACACCCTCCAGCTTCCTAATCCACTTAGAGCACACCTAAAACAATTAGTGCAACACGAAGGACCGAAAGTAAGAGCGCTCAGGAGCGGTGCTGTTGTACTCCAAAGCAGATTAGCGCAGTCAACACAAGCGGCGTAAGATTTGATGATAACAGGAAGTTGACTAGAAAGCTTAATTGTAGGAGTGCAAGGCATTGAGAACAGCCAATACTTCCATGGAAATCATAGGACGAAGGAAGATTCAACCGTTGTTAGTTTGCGTTTATAGAAACGATAAAACGGATATTTAAGACTTTCGTTGCTAGCATTTACAGTTACCCGAATTAGCCCTGTGTGGTCGAAGCGAGTGTCAAAACGAGTGATACGTTGGTCCCAGAAATCAGCAGCTTATATCGGTGTTGGACTTGCACTCGGAAGCGAGAGGTTGCGAGTTCGACCCTGGGTCAGGGCGTTAGCAATTTTCTCCCCCCTTTCCTAACCTAGGTGGTGGGTTCAAGTGCTAGTCTTTCGGATGAGACGAAAAACCAAGGTCCCTTCGTGCACACTACATTGGGGTGTGCACGTTAAAGATCCCACGATTGACAAAAGGGTCTTTCCTGGCAAAATTGTATAGGCATAGATAAAAATGTCCACCAAAATACCCGTGTGACTTGGAATAATAGGCCGTGAAAAGTAGGATATGCGCCGAAATGGCTGCGATCTGCTGGCCGATGTGAATGCGTGATGTATTGTGTAAAAAAAATTCCATCTCACACGGCATCAATAAATCCCTGCGCCTTGAATTTGTGCGCGATATAAATTGCATAAAAAAAAAATAATAAAAAAAATCCCTGCGCTTAGAACTGTACCCACGGAATACGCGCGATATAAGCCTCATGTTGATTGATTGATTGCTGTTGATTTCGAACGCTTAAATGTCTTTCTATCGCCATGACCTTTTCGGCGAGTAGGGAATTCGAATCGCATCTTTTGTCGTGGTAGTGACCAAAGGTCGGTAGAAGTGGTGGGTCATAAACTGATCCCTTTGCTCCTACCCCCACCCGCTTTTGTGTCAGTTTGTTTTGTTTGTTTGCTGATTGTTTTACTCCTGAGATTCGAGCTCTCTAACCTCATTAGGGTATGAAATGTGACTTTTTACGATTTTATCGTTTGTCCTGAGGCACACAAGAATGAGAAAGCCGAATAAGAACAATGCATGATTTTCTCTTAATCCTAGATGCGTCTTTTCGGATTTGCCTGGCATTGCACTGCATATACTGCGCACTATGCTGGCCTATACAGTTTACATCACACAAGATGATATCCCTGTCATCTCAATCAGATAATTTTATAGTCTGAAGGATCATCGAAGACCTAACCACACTGGGTGTAGTGTTGTACATCACAGATGATGTGTTATTTCCTGTCATCTCAAACCTCACATAATTATAGGCGCAGTGATCGACTTAACCGTTCTGTATAGTGTACATCACAGAAGATGTGTTATTCCCTGTCATCCCCAACACACATAATTATAGTATGAAAGAACATGGAAGATCTAACCGTGCACTGCAGTGTGTACACCACAGAAGAGTTGTTATCCGATGTCATCCCCAGCCACAGATAGGTCATGCTAATCGTACTGAGTCTACGTCTTCTGGTATAGCGTCCTTTCCGCGCGCATCGTCATGTTGAGCGCAACGAGCATGTCCAGGCTTGTGGCAAGTCCTGCAAAAACAGCATCCTTTCACTGGGACACATATCACGCATCAATAGTGCGGCTGGATTCTGTATTGGGTAGTTTTGTTTTGTTGTTCGTTGAATTAATTTAGTAGATTGACCTAGGTGTCATTTACGAAATTATTTCAATACATTGTACCGCTTTGCACAGAGAGCAACCAGGCTGTTACTTTTTGAAACGAGGATGCTGTTGTCCCCTGAACAGATCAGTGGTTATGAACATGATCGGTTACACGAGAAGGGCTGAGTCTTTCAGGAACGCCGAAAACCCTAAGACCTCACCGCGCTCTCGGCTACGTCATTGATTCATTGACCCACACTCTCCAGGATATACCTAGAGTTGCCATTTCGGCGTAGACAGATGCGTGGTCTTTTTTTAACGAGATGCGTGGTTTACGGCAACCCGAGGCGTAGAAAGACGAAGTAATTATAGGGGTTGATTCTAAAATAACGATCTTTGGGAAGGATGCTGCGGGCTACCTTTCAGGACCTGTCAGACCGGTATATCGTTTGCTGTGTAGTCGTTTGCTGTGTGGCCGTACTCGTGCAAGAGAGAGAGAGAGAGAGAGAGAGAGAGAGAGAGAGAGAGAGAGACAGAGACAGACAGACAGACAGACAGAGACAGATGCATACACACACACAAACACACACACACAGATGTTGGATGTTCGAGACGGAGATAAAGGGGTAGGAGACACCGATGGTTATAACTCACATAGAGAGGGGATTGAGAACAAGCAGAGAGAGACAGAGAGAGAGAGAGAGAGAGAGAGGGGTGGGGTGAGGGTGCCAAAGAGAGAGAGAGGGAGAGAGAGTATGTGTCTGAGAGAGAGATAGGGAGAGGGAGAGAGTACTACCCCACTGCTGGTTCTGATTACTCGTTGTGTAGCAGAGGAAGACATAACACGATCAGTCATAAGCACACGACCTGTTGTCAGAATGAATCTGATGTAGAGGCAAAGACAACCCCACGCACGATTCCCAACATTACTTGCTGCCAAGCTGGCGTGGTTTGCTATAAAAATATAGGAACGCACTGTGCAACTTTGTCACTTACCCTCTGGCCTTGCAGAGGGCACCCAGGCATTCATACCGTCTGTTTATTCCACACTGATGTTTTCTTTGTGGATATCCACCGCATTGCCAGTTTCTTCAGCTGCCCACAGTGAATTGTTGGATTTTGCAAAGAAAATAACAAACGGTGTTTTAGGTTTGGCATCCTTTATGTTCAAACGGAGAGATAAGTGTGTGTGTTTCCTGCGCTGCCGGTAGTAGTAAAAAAAAATTGTATGGAGAAAAAGACAAAGTTTGAAAGTATTTTGATATCCTGACTGTGAGAGAGTTGTATATTTAACTTATAGAATGCTGGAACTAATTTTCTGAAGTGTTTGAACATGTTATTGATTCTTCGTTACCACAGCACACGCTAAACAAGGTGTTCCCGACTCAAGAAACACTTTGTATCAAACATATTAGTCTCATTCTCGCATGTCATGACGAAATATGTTACTTCAATGAAGGTTTTCATTGATTGAAAATTGATATCACTGGGGCCCTTAAAGGGTAGGACATTGTAACCCCCCAAAAAAATGTTCACTTAAAAGCAGTACAGATACAATTTAAACTAACACAGACTGAATTTCACAGAGAGTTAGTACTCCTTTTCCTCATCAACTTATTCTTCAGCGTTAGAAGAAAAAAAATCGGTAGTTTGTATGCAAATCCATACTTTGACTGTCCGCTGCGGGGAAACGCTCTATAACATCGTCATTGTGCCTCAGGCCCGACAGGGTAGCCAGACATTAACTGTCTATTTTATTCCCTGATGTTTTCTTTGTGGTTCTCCTGGTACCAGTCGGTGGGTTTGATAAGTCATAGAAAGAAGGAAGTCCCCCGTCTGAGTAAATATCCCTTTCCTTCGCGAATTCGATTTCTTGAGACTGCTACTCCATCACTGCCTTTCTATGGTACTTCTTTCGGGCTGGTAAAGACTTTCAGCATAACCCCCACACACACACACACACACACAGACCGTTTTACCTTTTCCACGCACATTGACGTCACCAAAGCCGAATAAGTAAGTAAATGGCTGGTGTATATATGTCCCTCTTATGTCTTTGTATCCAAAGGAAAAATGCTGGTTATTGGACATTTACCTCTGTTTTGGTAAAGTGTAATGTTGGTGCGTATCAGTTTTATGCCTGTTAATCCCCTAAAGGGGATGTTTGATATATGATATCATTTTCATGTCTGTTCTGCGTTTAGATTGAGGACTGGTACCCTCATAAAATCAGTTAATACCTATGGCGTATCTTTCGATCCAGGAAACAGTAACGATCTTATGGTTGTAGAAAATCGATGAAAAACGAGGTACGTTTCACGACTTACACAATGAAGCTAATCAGACTTTCTCCAACACAGAGAACATGCTGTGATTGAATTTGTCTCTTGTGACACGGGCTTTTGCCAGGAACAAGGAACCTGAAACAACTTCAACGGACAAGAATAAGGAGTACTTGAGAGAGAAACCCTGCCGCTTGGAATAACGCTGGATGCACAAAAGTTAAACACACACCATGCATGCATCTTCAATCAGCCAGTACTCATAAACAATCTTTTTACAACACCAATCAAGCCACTGGCCAGATACTTCGCAGCCTTCATCCATCATTGGCAAACTCCAACACCACCACCCCCCATCTCTCTCTCTCTCTCTCTCTCTCTCTCTCTCTCTCTCTCTCTCTCTCTCTCTCTCTCTCTCTCTCTCTCTCTCTCTCTCTCTCTCTCTCTCTCTCTCTCTCTCTCTCTAACACTTTCACTTTAAGCCACTTTATTTATGTTTTGCCTACATCTCTGGCTGTGTTAAAAAAAAAGGATTAGAGATTAACACACAGCTTTATAAACACTGGTGTTAAATTAAAGGAAACACCAGTTAACAAGCCCAGTCCGAGTTCTAGAGACAAACCAATTGCAGTCTTGTAGAGGTGTTTTACGATGCTATGTTCAAAACGTGGCATCAGAATGAAAAAGCCATCGTACATTCACACAGCTTTCCAAAGCAGTGAGGCCCCTGTTGAGTGAACATCATAAATTGTGAGTGGCGGTGATAAAATGTCTCTGGTGTGTACCATGTCATGATAGCGTCCAGAAATAGACTTGCTATAATGTGGTCTGTGTTTCTGATGAATATGTTTATAAACATATTCATTTAGAAGAAGGAAATTCCAAATTAGCGTTTCCTGACACATGACTAGATGGTCTGTATTAAGGTCAAGCAAGAAGCAGTATCACATGATCACACGACAGTATCCGGGAATTTCAGTCCAGACCTGGATCTCCCACGCGAGTTCCAAGATTTTTGACTAGTTCACAACGTGTGTGTGGGTTTCTATTATGTTTAAAAGAACATGCATTCGGCGAAGTTTTAAAGTTCAGACATTGTAAATTAGAAAAACAGCTAGCGCAAGGTCTTCTTGAGTCAGAAGGATAGTTGCTGCACTGATTATCGCCGTCAAAGGCAAAAAAAGGGATGTATGCTGCACATCGTAAGTTGTATATATATATATATATAAAACATCAGAAATTGTGAAAGAAACAATTGAAAGTCAGAATATATATATATATATGAACACAGTGGTAGGGGTTTTCACCCCCACGATGCTACACGTGAGGGGATCGGTTTGATTTCTTTGACGTGTTATTTTCCCCATTTACAGCAATTCTTATTTGTGTGCAGGAAGAAACGCCCACACACACACGCACGCCCAAAAGAAAAAACAAAACAAACAAAACATGGCATGTCGTACTTACAGTAGTGAGTACGATTTCATTACAATATAACTCGCACCATCTAGGATTTCTATACTCTCCAGTCCAAAGTGATAATGTTCTTTCATGTTCTTGTGCGTTACAGTTTTTTGGTCATCAAAAGAAGGGCCCACTCACACATGTATGCATACAATTACATGTTACAGAAACATACAAACCATATTGCTTTTGTATGACTCAAGGACAGTGTCATCTGTAGAAAATGTGAACATTTAGGTGAGGACAGTGCTGTTGCGATGCACGTGACACAACACTCCGCTTGCAATTTGCCGTGTTTTTTGTGAGGTCTTGTTCACCTTGGTACCATGCAAGATGCCTTCTCTATCCGAGGGTCTTGAACTTTCTGCAGAATGGCATTCATCTTGTTTTTCTTCTTCCTTATGTTTCAGGCGGAACTAGCAGGGAGCATCGGACCCACGTCCCCGCTTCCCTCCCCTTTGCTGCGCAAGTGTCGCGATGATCTCCCCTTCAGCATGCCCTGCAGCCTGCGGCGACTGCACCGCACCCTGTCGGAGGACACGAAACAGCAGAGACGGCGTGAGAGCATGCCCTCCACCCCCACCCTGGCCTACCCTCCTCCCCCCATCAGTCACAGTGAGTGCACATTTGTGCTTAGTGTTGTTCGGGACTTGTTATGTTTTAGAATGGGATGCCATTAGAGTAACTATCACACGTGGACTTGGGTGAACATCTAAGAAGTCGGGTATGCCCAGGGATCCGAAATATAGCTGGTTTCAATTCATGGCATGAGTGATCGACAAGAAGAAGAAGAATTCATGGCATGACGTCATTTCGTAGCCCGGCCTCGGCAGTCCGGCTTCATGCGCACCCTTTATGAACAAAAAGGAGAAACAACAAGATATGTTATGATAATGAGATGACATCATTCTGAAGCAAGTGACCAACCCCTCCTTCCAGTAACAGAAAGAGAGAGAGGGAGAGAGAGAGCGCTGGGGTTTGCTGAAGGCCTTTGTGTTCATGAAGATTGATACGTTGTTTTCATACGATAAAAACGAAAATCTGAAAACTCAACATGGGTTTTTCCTTTCTCTTTGCAGTTCAATTTCCTTTCCGTCCGTTTTTTTCCGCAAAACCTCTCTCTCTCCCTCTCTCTCCCCCTCTCTCTCTCTCTCTCTCTCTCTCTCTCTCTCTCTCTCTCTCTCTCTCTCTCTCTCTCTCTCTCTCTCTCTGTCGCTTTATCTCTCTCTGTATCTCTCTGTCTCTCTCTCTCTCTCTCTCTCTCTCTCTCTCTCTCTCTCTCTCTCTCTCTCTGTGTGTGTGTGTAGATGAGTGTGGGTGTGTGTGTGTGTGTGCACCCCCCGCGGGTTAGGGGGAAGAATTTACCCGATGCTCCCCAGCATGTCGTAAGAGGCGACTAACGGATTCTGTTTCTCCTTTTACCCTTGTTAAGTGTTTCTTGTATAGAATATAGTCAATGTTTGTAAAGATTTTAGTCAAGCAGTATGTAAGAAATGTTAAGTCCTTTGTACTGGAAACTTGCATTCTCCCAGTAAGGTAATATATTGTACTACTAGAGGAATACCCGGCTTCGCCGGGGTGAATCGCGAGACAGAGACAGACAGCGTGGCGGTTCACCACAATCACCTTTGAAGGCGAAGTCCTGTCAAACGGGTTTGAGAATTTTAGAGCTTATTTCTTAGCCCTATATTATCTGTTGTGGCTTCTCAAATGCCAGAACATACAGACAGACAAAAACCGCTAGACCACATCACAAACAGAACTCTACAATACACAGGTTTTTGCCCACACACACACACAAACACACACACACACACAGAGAAGCCGTATATATACTGTTCAAAAAAACAAACGCATAGTTGCTACTTGCCAAATTTGTTTTATTTTTCGAAAAAATTAACAGAAAATCCAATATTTAGATTATTTGTTTGAAATTTGGTATGGACACAGTTGAATGCACACACAGTTCATTTGCATCTTCAAATCAATCAGTCAATCAATACGATTGGGTGCCGAGGCTGTCAAGTCAGTAGGGGGTGTGACTGCCTTGAGCAGCAACAACTGCCCGGCACCTTCTGGGCATGCACTGGATCAGATGCCGGATATCTTGCTGTGGGATGGTGTCCCACTCCTCCTGAAGTGCCTGCAATAGATCGCGGTGATTTGCCGGCGCTTCTTCTCGCCTGCGCACACGTCTGTCCAATTCATCCCAGAGGTGTTCTATCGGGTTCATGTCTGGCGACATGGATGGCCAGGGAAGCACCTGGACATGGTGGTCGGTGAGGAACTGGGTGGTGAGTTGTGCTGTGTGCGGGCGAGCGTTGTCCTGCTGGAATATGGCATCCTGGTCAGCCAGAAGAGGAAGGGCGTGTGGGCGCAGAATTTCCTCCACGTATCGCTGGGCAGTTATGCGCCCTTGGACGTGCACCAGGGTGCTCCTTCCAGCGGTATTGATCGCCCCCCACACCATGACGCCTCCACCACCATGAACGGGTGCCTCATCCACACAGTTGGGCGCGTAACGTTCGTTTACTCTCCGGTAGACCCTCCTCCGACCATCATGTCGCTGGAGCAGGAAGTAGGACTCGTCGCTGAACCACACGTGTCTCCAGTGATTCCGGACGGTCCAGCGAAGGTGCTGGTTGCCCCACTGCACTCGGTTCTGGCGATGGCGGCGGGTGAGGACAGCTCCTCTGTGAGGTCTGCGAACTCTCAAACCAGCTTCATGCAGGCGGTTCCGCACGGTCTGGTCCGATAATCGGTGTGGCCCGGGGAGAGCCTGGACAGAATATGAGGCCGACAGGAAACGATTCCGGAGGTGGCGGAGCCGTATGAAGCGGTCGTGAGCAGCAGTTGTCGCCCTTGGTCTTCCCGCTCGTGGCAAGTCAGCAACGGAGCCAGTGGCTTGAAACCTGACCCACAGTTTACTGATGGTGCTCTGGGACACGTGGAAGTGCCTGGCGATTGCACTTTGACTTTGGCCTGCTTGTAAACGACCCAATGCAATTTGGCGGTCTTCTCTGCTCAATCGGGCCATCTTTCGTCGCTGAATTGTCGTCTGATTTCTTTGTGGCGAACAATCCGCTTTTATGGGTTTTGGAAGACATGGTGAGAGCTCAATATTCCCCGAGTTTCACGAGATTACACTGAAGCATGACGAGTGGTCATGCCAAATGAGCAATTTTGACATTGTAGCCACTGATAACGCATGCGTCACGTGCAGAGCTCACTTGTGGCAATGGACGAAAGGTCGACGACCAGATAAACATTTTCTGCAGTTTGGTGGATATCCTTGTAGCCATGTAACTAAATTAACCAAATATTACAAGCTATGCGTTTCTTTTTTTGAACAGTATATATATGAAGAAAAAAATAAAAAAATATATATACCAAATTGTCTTACCCATGTATGTATGATGCTATGCGCCAGTGATGTATGAATGCTATTTATTTTTGTTTTTATCACACAGCAAGCTGCTTTCCTCGTGTATTTTTTATGTTCATTCATGTATTGTACACTTGGCAATAAATTATCTATCTATCTATCTATCTATATCTATAAATATATAGAGATAGGTGACAGTGTATTTTTCGCGTGGCTATAAATTGATTCGATCTTTTCACTTTGACAGTAAGAACATCTTGAGATTTTTAGAGCTTATTTCTTAGCCCTTTATTATCTGTTGTGGCTTCTCAAATGCCAGAACATACAGACAGACAAAAACCGCTAGACCACATCACAAACAGAACTCTACAATACACAGGTTTTTGCCCACACACACACACAAACACACACACACACAGAGAAGCCGTATATATATATGTATATCTATATCTATAAATATATAGAGATAGGTGGGAGTGTATTTTTCGCGTGGCTATAAATTGATTCGACCTTTTCACTTTGACAGTAAGAACAACTTACGGGTGCAAGGGAAGCGTTCTGGACAGCGCAGTGACATTCTAAAAATAGTAACTTAGAAACGGGAATATGGATTGAAGCCACACGAAGGAAGGGAGATAAACGCAACACACTGGAGAAGATAAGGAAGAGTTACTTGTAATGGTGAAATGAACACAAAAACCAAAATCGGTTCAGCGCTGCGCGCTGAGAGCACGTGTTGAAATATCTCATCGATGATATTGTGTCCGGGGTGTAGCTGAATACGGTGTCCAAATTTGAAAAAGATCCACCGAGAACTTTGGCGTTGTGATGTGGTCTAGCGGCTTTGGTGTGTCGGTATGGGGGCCCGGGTAGCTGAGGTGGAACCAAAATCGGTTCAGCGCTGCGCGCTGAGAGCACGTGTTGAAAATTCTCATCGACCAGGTTGTGTCCGGGGTCTACCTGAATATGCCCACCAAATTTGAAGCAGATCCATCGAGAACTTTGGCCGTGGATCGCGAACACACACACACACAGACAGACACAAGTCGTATATATATATATAGAAGTTGCAAGCCCCTGGAGCAATTTTTTGATTAGTGCTTTTGTGAACAAGAAACAATTAACAAGTGGCTCTATCCCATCCCCCCCCCCCCTTTCCCCGTCGCGATATAACCTTCGTGGTTGAAAACTTCTCTTCTTCTTCTTCTTCTGCGTTCGTGGGCTGAAACTCCCACGTACACTCGGCTTTTTTGCACGAGTGGAATTTTACGTTTTTTACCCCGCCATTTAGGCAGCCATACGCCGTTTTCGGAGGAAGCATGCTGGGTATTTTTGTGTTTCTATAACCCACCGAACATGGATTACAGGATCTTTTTCGTGTGCACTTGGTCTTGTGCTTGCGTGTACACACGGGGGTGTTCGGACCACAGAATTTATATTAGACAGAAGGGACAAGCCCTCTTAGCGAGGTCGAAAAACGCGTTCTGGTTGGCTCGGCCGGCCGCCATCTTGTTAATGCTGAGACTGACCAGCGATCGCGGCGAGCGACACACACACGCAGTGCGCAGTTTGGTCTCACGGTGTGCCTTGTCTCTGTTTACGTTTATGACCTGACGTTTACGTACTGTGTGAATAAAAACAGGTCCATTTACTTACTAATTTACCGGTAGTAAGGATTTGCTGATGTATAACTTTTGAGGTTTAACGTCCTTGTCAACAACGAGGATTATTTCAAAGACGGTGCTTTTAGACATTTACTGAACATGCACCACACATAAGACAGAAGTCGTACCGACGAGACTGATTGCGCGCGTTTTACACCGTCATTTTTACTGTGAAATTGCAACACATGTTCGGCACTTCAAAGTTGCTTGCTGTAAACAACAACAGAAAAATTAAGTAGAAGTGCAATGCCAACTGAAGGCACTGCATACCCCCAGCGAAGGACAAATCCGCTCTCAGTCTCTCTCTCTCTCAGTCTCTCTCTCTCTCTCTCTCTCTCTCTCTCTCTCTCTCTCACACACACACACATTCACACACATACACCCCCCCACCGTCCACACACACACACACACACACTCTCTCTCTCTCATTCACACACAAACATAGGCCCTACACACACTGAAACTGACTCACGCACACGCACATACACATTCTCTCTCTCTCTCTCTCTCTCTCTCTCTCTCTCTCTCTCTCTCTCTCTCTCTCTCTTAACAGACACAGAAACACACACTGACACACAAATACACACACGCACGAATGCATGCACGCACACACACATAAATAACAACATTCTCTCTCTCTCTCTCTCTCTCTCTCTCTCTCTCTCTCTCTCTCTCTCTCTCTCTCTCTCTCTCTCTCTCTCTGTCGTGTATCTCTCTCAGTCTCAAACACACGCACACACACACACACACACACACACGGCACACACACCCAAGTCACACCGGCACACACACACACACACTGGCACACCGCACTCATTCACACACAAACATCATGTAGGCCCTACACACAAACTCACGCACACGCACATACACATTCTCTCTCTCTCTCTCTCTCTCTCTCTCTCTCTCTCTCTCTCTCTCTCTCTCTCTCTCTCTGCCTGCCTCTCTCTCTCTCTCTCTCTCTCTCTCTCTCTCTCTCTCTCTCTCTCTCTCTCTCTCTCTCTCTCTCTCTCTCTCTCTCTCTCTCTCTCTCTCTCTCTCTCTCTCTCTCTGTTATGATGCATAAAGTGATGTCAGGATATGCACCGGAGACATTACGTGATAATTTTATTTTGAACTATAACAGACTAAAAATCATAACACCGACTCCACGTATTGACCTTTTCAAACCAAGCCTTCTTTATTCAGGTGCGGTCCTATGGAACTCACTGCCTATTTTTCTTAAGCATAAAACAAACACAGACAGCTTCAAAAAAAATTATATGTCGCACATAATGCAACTAAACATGCGCTGAATGGTTCATCAATTCATTTAAAATGTATGTGCATGTTAAACAAAATTATAATAATATGCAGATCTAAATGAAGTTATGTTAAAAATTGACACTTGGAAATTGTACTTAAAATGCAGCATGACAATTTATTTTTAAAATTTTTATCTGTATAAATACAGTTATAATGTATTAAGTTTGATGTGATAATTCTTTGATTATATTGTTTTCTGTTCTTGTTGACCCTATATTAGGGCGAGGGCTGGATGTAAAAAAGCAATATTCTTGCTTATCTATTACCCTCGATAATAAAGATTTTGTCTTGTCTTGTCTTGTCTCTCTCACTCTCTCTCTCTCTCTCTCTCTCTTACACAGAAACACACATACACAAACACACACACGCACGAATGCATGCACGCACTCACACATAAATAACCACATTCTCTCTCTCTCTCTCTCTCTCTCTCTCTCTCTCTCTCTCTCTCTCAATCATCTCTCTCTCTCTCTCAAACACACACACACACACACACACACACACACACACACAGGCACACACACAGACACACACAGACACACACAGACCGCACACACAGACACACACACACACACTGACACACACACACACACTGACACACACACCAACTACACTTGAGTCACACACCCACACTGACACACACTCACTCACACGCACTCACTCACTCACTCTCTCACACAAACTTCATACACACAAAACACACACCCATACGCACATATAGACAGACGGACATACACACCTTTACAAACAAACACACATACACACACACTGACTGACATACACTTACGCACACGCACATACACAAACCGGCCCACCTCTCTCTCTCTCTGTCTCTCTTACAAACACACACACACACACATTTACATACGCACGCATGCACGCACGCATGCACGCACACACACACACACAGGCTCACACACACACACACACACACAAATCTCAGTACACACAACTGAAACACACACTGACTCATCACTGTGTACGCACATAGACAGACGGACATCAGTACACACCTTTACAAACAAACACACATACACACTCATACACACACAAACATACACACAAACTCATGCACACACACACACTCTCTCTCTCTCTCTCTCTCTCTTTCTTACAAACAGACACACACACACCTGACACACATTGGCACCGTACGCACGCCGCACTCATGCACGCACGCACACACACACAGGCTCACACACACACACACACACACACACACACCACAAACATACACACACACACACACACACACACACATACACACACACACACACACACACATAACACAACAGTAACACGCTCCGCGTTTCGTTTTGTTTACAGTAAGCCAACTGCCAGTACTGGTACTCGCCATGCTTCTTCAGCACTTTCAAAATGGCGCCCCGAACGCTTACGGAAATTGCCGGAACATACCGAAGAGGCGCTTGTCCCTTCTGTCTAATATAAGTTCTGTGGTTCGGACACCGAGGAGAGTCTGCACACAAAGTTGATTCTGAGAAATAAATCTCTCGCTGAACGTGGGGACGAACTCACGCTGACAGCGGCCAACTGGATACAAATCCAGCGCGCTACCGACTGAGCTACATCCCCGCCCAAGAGTGGTTGAAAACAACGTTAACACCAAATAAAGAAAGAAAGTGTGTGTGTGCGTAGGGGCCACTAGCACGTGCAACGCAATACTAGAATTATGAGTAATGATGACAAAACCTTTGAGAGAAAATGCTATGTCCGCAGGTATTGATCCTGTAGGCAATAGAAGAAGTTCACACTTTCATTGGCCTTTAATACGACCGCCAAAAAAACTCCCTCAGTTCGCCTCAAGCAATACGCGGTGCGGCTTTGGGGTTTCATTTGCATTATTACATCACACAGGAGGAGTACCATCATTTTGCGAAAATAAAAGTTCCTCATTAGTTTTCTTTTGACAAATGTATTTGTAGGAAGACTTGTGACTGCAACATTGAAGCGTGTTTTACCGACGCTATCCAAGTAATGAATTGATTATAACAAACATTTTTGAGCAAAGCATTTTGACATACAAAAACAAACAAACTTTTAAAAAAACTTGTAAACAACTCAGATTCGCTTGAAAACGTCTTGGTATGGTGCTGCAAGCATACAAGATTTGAAGGCTCATTCCTTCCTGTGAAAACAGTTGGGCACACTATTTCAGATCTAGCCAGGCTTTTACATAGGATAAAACAATGCCTCCACTTGGACACATCCTAAAATCAACACCCAGACTGCTTCCTCCTGTGCAGAGTAAACATTTTTGTATGAATTAATTTAACAGATTTGCCACAAGTGTCTTTTAAAAATTCATTCCTGAAGAGAAACAATGTATGAAGAAAACAAGAGGCGAAGCCTTCAAGGCTCACGTAAGAAATAGACAAACAGTAACACAAACTCAATCACTCCGTCACACATACACACCCACACACACAGTAAGCTTAGGTGACACTGTGCAAGAAAGAGAGACACTAGATCTAGATCTGTCTGTCTGCATGTAGCCTACAGGGACACGACTGCCAAATAGTCTCGGCCCGCTCAAAATAACAATGACCGAGACCACACACACCACGCGAGAGAGAAAGACTACAGGGAGGCATGCCGTCATGATGCATTAATTGACGTCAAACACTTTTGACCGTGACGTAATCTTATGCGAGCTTTATCCATAGTCTTGGATAACCACTCACACATAGACTCGGAAATGTTAAAGTTTCTACCACAGACATACACACGCACAAACACACACACACACACACACACACACACACGCACAAACGCACAGACAGACAAAGTTACGATCGCATAGGCTACACTTCGTGAGCCAACAACACACACACACAACACCTGCACAGAAAGCAAATAGGCTGTTATTTTGTTGTACGAGTCCATTGTGGAGTGATGGTTTTATCCGTTGTAAAAGCCTAACCAGATCTGAGATTGTTCATCGAATAATTAGTAGGGGAAGGACAGTGCCGGGAACAAGCGAGATGACAGTGTGATATAGCACCCGTGACTGATAGCACTACCGAGATGCTGTCGTTTCAATGCTAATGAGAAGAGAACATGCGGACTTTTTTTTTTTTATAGTATTCCGGTAATTTGACGGGTGTTGCCAGGCAACGAAACGGACAGAGTTGTCCAAAACAGGAAATGAAGCCAAACTTTTTTTCTTAGACGGGGAATGGGGAATCAAGACGAGGGTCGTGGTGTAAATGTATGTGTTTGTGTGTGTGTGTGTGTGTGTGTGTGTGTGTGTGTGTGTGTGTGTGTGTGTGTGTGTGTGTGTGTGTGTGTGTGTGTGTGTGTGTGTGTGTGTGTGTGTGTGTGTGTGTGTGTGTGTAGAGGATTCAGAGAAAACAACTAGACCGATCTTCATGAAACTTGACATGAGAGTTCCTGGGTATGTCGATATCCCCAGATTTGTTTTCTCATTTTTCAATAAAATTAATGTCCTTGATGACGTCGTATTCGACTTTAAGTGATAGTTGAGGCGGAATTGTCACGCCCTGACTTTTCAACCAAATTGATTAACATTTAAGTCAAGCAATCTTTGACTCAGTCCGGACTTTGGGATTGCATTTCAGCTCGGAAGCTTAAAAATTAGCTAATGAGTTGGCTCATTAAAGTTGTCATTAAAAACGAATTTTCCCTTACAGATTAAACAAATATTGCATGAATTCAAAAATATATAGATATGTTATGTTTACTTTTAAAACGCGATCAGACTTAAAAACAAGTCGCGTAAGGCGAAAATACAATATTTAGTCAAGTAGCTGTCGAACTCACAGAATGAAACTGAACGCAATGCCATTTTTCAGCAAGACCGTATACTCGTAGCATCGTCAGTCCACCGCTCATGGCAAAGGCAGTGAAATTGACAAGAAGAGCGGGGTAGTAGTTGCGCTAAGAAGGATAGCACGCTTTTCTGTACCTCTCTTTGTTTTAACTTTCTGAGCGTGTTTTTAATCCAAACATATCATATCTATATGTTTTTGGAATCAGGAACCGACAAGGAATAAGATGAAAGTGTTTTTAAATTGATTTGGACAATTTAATTTTGATAATAATTTTTATATATTTAATTTTCAGAGCTTGTTTTTAATCCGAATATAACATATTTATATGTTTTTGGAATCAGCAAATGATGGAGAATAAGATAAACGTAAATTTGGATCGTTTTATAAATTTTTATTTTTTTTTTACAATTTTCAGATTTTTAATGACCAAAGTCATTAATTAATTTTTAAGCCACCAAGCTGAAATGCAATACCGAACCCCGGGCTTCGTCGAAGATTACTTGACCAAAATTTCAACCAATTTGGTTGAAAAATGAGGTCGTGACAGTGCCGCCTCAACTTTCACGAAAAGCCGGATATGACGTCATCAAAGACATTTATCAAAAAAATGAAAAAAACGTTCGGGGATTTCATACCCAGGAACTCTCATGTCAAATTTCATAAAGATCGGTCCAGTAGTTTAGTCTGAATCGCTCTACACACACACACACACACACACACACACACACACACACACACGCACGCACATACACCACGACCCTCGTTTCGATTCCCCCTCGATGTTAAAATATTTAGTCAAAACTTGACTAAATATAAAAAAGAAAAAGATTGAGTATAATATTCGCATGCTTCACGGAGACTGGTCTTCGGGTATAGTTAGCCGAAACTATGTGAATGTAGTCTCGCCGATGACTGGTTTTTGGAGTTGATCTTTTAGTTTGATGCCTACAGATTAACTAAATGTTTTTTTTATATTGCTTCACGCAACTTTGTTTTGTGCTCTTGTAAAGAGCGACAGGCATACCTTTATGAGGAATCGGGGAAACAAAGTTTCAAATCCCCCTCCCCCCGCGCACATGCACTCGCACGCACGCACACGCATGCACACACACGCACGCTTTGTTTACATACGTCAGAGACCTGCAGTGAAGCAGCCCTTTCTTCCTGAACCTTCGGGCAATGATCTCTTAGTATAGTTCTGGCTTTGTTAGTATAGTTCTGGTGTTGTTAACGCATATAAATAAAATAACCCCAAAAGCAAGTTTAGTTTTACACGATTGCAAGTTTACCTGATTTTATTGCGCCTGCATGCTTTTGCAGTTTGCAATATTTTGTTGCTTTCTATCGGCTTGTTTTAATTTTAGTGCTCTAAGCGTTTAATGAGAAATGAATTATTTTCGGCCTTTTTCAGAAAAAGGCCCGTGGAAGTGACGTCACATGTATAACATGTTTATAATGTTGAAATTGATTCAGTGTGACGGCTAACCTTGAGTCGGGATATTGCTGTACTTTCAGCCCTTCGGATTCAACTCTATGTTGTGTTTTCAGGTGTCAGTGCTCTGATAGAACCAACCAACCTCCTGCGCATGAGGAACACCACACTGGGGCAGTCAGCCCCCTCTCTCACAAACAGCTTGGTGGTATGTACACATTTGTTTGTTTGTTTATCTCTCTCTCTCTCTCTCTCTCTCTCTCTCTCTCTCTCTCTCTCTCTCTCTCTCTCTCTCTCTCTCTCTCTCTCTCTCTCTCTCTCTCTCTCTCTCTCTCTGTCTCTCTCTCTCTGTCACCGTAGTAACACAGTAACAGTCACAGTCTAGGTTTAACGGCCTACAAAAGTGAGATTCTCCAGGAAGTTATTGACCACGGTACTGCCTCGGGTTTGTGAAAGGGAAAGCGCTTGGACTTAATAATTTTCGTCCTTTGCGTTTGGCTTAATATTCGTCTGACCTTATCAAAATGGATGGAAGCTCGGCAGAAGAGCAAGCTATCAAAATGAATTGCCGGCATGGTTGTATTTGTGTCAAGCCTATCCGTCGCGTAGTTGATTGCATGACGTCAGTCCGCGGCAGAAGGTTACGAGAAGAAAAAAATGGCATCTGTTAAAAGCACATTGGCAGGAAATGAAACAGTAATTACAGTTAACTATCGCAGGACACTATGGTAATCATTATTTATTTTTAGTTGTGATCGATGCATTAGGAGAAGAGGGTGGGAGTTGGGATGCAATATTTAGTTAGAACAGAATAGAGAAGGACAAAGAGACTTATACGTGCCTATGAATACCACAATGTTACAACGAAGACATCGTGTCCGTCGCTCTCTTTATTACAACCACCTCACGGCATCCTTTGGTGTCCTGTGTAGCTCACCACCACTCAGTGGTTTAGCTCTGCTGTCAAAGACACACTGCTTCCCATGAGAACACTTCTGCTTACTATCTCAGACCTGGCCAGGCTTTTTACCTGCGATAAAACCATTCCCTCCACTTGGACTCATACCAAAAGTCAACACCATGATTACTATACTTGCTGTGGCGAGTTGGATTTTGTGTGTGTGTGGATGAATTAATTTATTTTTAAAAAGGCCACTGGTGGCTTTACGAAATTATTTCTTAAAAAACACATTTCCATTGTGCACAGAGCGCACCCAGGCTGTTTATTTTTGGTATGTGGTCTTATCTCATGTAAAACTCTGAGACGGTGACCCAAACTGTTCTCACGGGAAGGAGTGTCCCTTTAAAGGCGTTGATTAGAATGCTCAGATTCATGCATATTCTGTGACCTGCTGTGCTCAAAGGCAGATGGTGAGGGTCCGTGCACTTGACGGTGGTCACATCTATGGAACAGAAGTTAATTACCATCATCCAGCGTTAGAGCGTGATGTCTTCTGTGTCAATGCGACCAGAGGTTTGAAACACGAGAAGATCAAGGTTTGTGGCTTGGGCCCCTCCATCGGAGACGTGCAGAGTGCACATGATGAATTCTTCATCACAGGGAGGACGGCTAAGAATGGTACGTGGAGCCATCACAATGAGAAGGATTGAATAACGCTGCTATTTGGGTCTGATTGGCTTGCTGGACTGAGAGTGCAGAAGAGTGAATGTGCTACGGCGGTATCGACCCAAAACTGCATACATTTGCACCACCTCAGATCTTCCCCGATTTCTAAGGGGATAAGAGCGTCCATCCATTTGGACAAATACTCCAAAATCAACATTCCAGCTGCTTCTTGTGTTTTGTTTTGTTTACTGAATCAACTTCGCCATCGGTGTCCTACAAGGGATAAGAGACATTTCTTGAACTTTAAGAGCTCAAAATGTCGAGGGAAAATGATCAAACGAACTGATAAAGTTAAAAGTAGAACAAACAAGAGGCGAAGCCTTCAAGGCTCACGTAAGAAATCGACAAACAGTAACACAAACTCAATCACTCCGTCACACATACACACACACAGTAAGCATAGGTGACACGGTGCAAGAGTGCGAGACAGACACTAGATCTAGTGTCTGTCTGTAGCCTACTTACGGGGACACGACTGCCAGATGGCCAGATCGACACTGCGCTTTCGACAGCGCTTCCTCGCGCAGACACTGGAAACACGCTGTGCAGATTAACCTGTAGGAAATCTCCTTTGGCATCTTCTTTATCTATTTTTCTGGAGCTACGAAACCGAACAATGGGAAATCGTCTTCTCCGAATCGGCGAACTGCAGCTCGGTGATAACTGTATCTATACCACAATCCTTCACGTGATCTGACCTAACCTTGACCCCTGACCTGGTCTACATACCACACACGACACAAACCAGTCACCTGTTTTTACCCCCCCAAAACCCCCCACCACCCGTTTTCTTTGGATACACACTTTAACTACATACGTGCCGACGAAATGTTGATCATTGCTTCAATACTTTGAAGCTGTTGCTTGAATAATAACCAGGTAAAATTAGTATTTCGGTGTTCAGTCAAATGTTAAAGTTTCTACCACAGACATACATACATACGCACGCACGCACGCACGCACGCACGCACACACGCACGCACGCACAGACAGACAAAAGTTAGCATCGCATAGGCTACACTTACGTGAGCCAAAAAGCACTCCTATTAAATAAATCTACGTGTATAAAATAAAGTTGCCCAAAAAGGTTTCTGGTAGATTTCGTGCGGAGAGTTGTCAAAATACTTTCAGGCTGCCTTTACTTTTTTTTGTCTCCCCGTCTCCAGTCATCCTATTTTGCATTTAATTCTCATTGATTACAGGATTAGGGGTGAAGCTCTTCCGGTGAGAAAAGGGAGATTTTGACAAGAAAACCCTTATCTTCACTGTGCACAGCATGGAATGTCACATTCTGAACGGCTTTGTGTTCTCTGACGCTGCAGAGATCTGCATAACTTCTTATGCTGAATGCAAAACGGACATTTTTCAATTCTGAACCCAGGACCAAATGCCCGCTTTGCATTTCTTGACATTATCAAGGACAGAATCCCATTTCGCATTGTTGAAATTGACAGATAATCTTGTCTGTCTTTGTTTGATGCCAGTCATGAAATTTGGATTGTAAGTGATATTTTGCGAATTTGAAGTGAGGAGAAGAATAAGGGAAAAAAACCACAGTGCTTGGTTAGGTTTTTACGTCTTCCTATTTTTGTTTGATGCGTTGAGTCCTCGAATGCGGAGGTTCGAGGGAGGTTAGTTCTGTCGCGTTTGAATGGTGCATTTGTGTTGCTTGGTGTGTTGAATTTACGTTGTTCGTCTTCAGACACCAAAGTCTGATATTTAGGAGCTTTCACAACTTTTTGTGAAGTTTTAAATTGTCCCCCCCCCCCCCCCCTATTTGTTTGCCCAGACATGCTCCCATTTATGAATTCTGAAATTTCTATAACCCTACTTCCCCGTTCCCTTTCCCATCTGTTATCTGATTTTTGTTAAGCAGGAAGCCACCGCATTTCAAATTGGGTTGAAGCACATTGATATTCTGAGGTGGTGGCTTATTGTCAGCACATCTATGCTTTCTCTAGAGAACTGACTAATTTGGACAGCTGCTAGCTGGAGAAATATTGATTACTGCCCCATTCTCTCTATCCCCCAGGGCTTTGACCCTCGTACTGAAAACAAGGTCAATGCAAGTCCTAAGTCAGCATCTTGGTCTCTCTCTCTCTCTCTCTCTCTCTCTCTCTCTCTCTCTCTCTCTCTCTCTCTCTCTCTCTCTCTCTCTCTCTCTCTCTCTCTCTCTCTCTCTCTCTCTCTCTCTCTTTCTCTCTCATCGGTTATCGTCTCTGGCAATGGGGTATGTCCAGGTCTTTGCGCTTAACTGTCAAATTTTCTGTTAGAACAAGTTAATTTTTAATAAGAAATGAATTGTTCCGGGTGGATGCGCGGAACTGCCGTCACATTATTGTGATAGCGCAGTGTCCGGATCAAAGACCATTTTCTCTGATATCGATTCAGTGTTTGGCGGCTGTTTGATTGTGGCAAAGTAAACCACTCTGAGCTGTCAGGAAGTAGAGTGTGAAGATGGCAGCTGTTTGGCGCAGTCAGCACATTTTTCACTTACACCCAACTGGCCCTCTCTTTATTGATTTGGTGTATCCAGCAGACATTTGAAAGGTCTTTTCAATGCGAACCCCCCCACCCCCCCTCCACCACTCTTTTCCCTTTTCTCGCGCTTGTTCTGATTGCCAGCTCTCTCACTCTTTTCTCTCTTTCTCTCTCTCGCTTTCTCTCCCTCCACGCACGCACGCGCACACACACACGCGCATACAGACACACACACACTCGCGCGCGCGCACACACACACACACACACACTCACTCACTCACTCACTCACTTACCATCCTCGATGTTGCCTTTTCCCTGATTCCCCACCAAGACGGTGGTGGCAAGCCATCGCAATCCGTCGTCGCTGCCCTGTCGCTCCCTGCTCTACATTTCAGCCCGCCTTTCATCGGCCAGGGTTCGTATTGATCTGATTGATCTGAAAACTTCGGGTCTCACCCCCATCCCCCATCCCCCATACCATATACTCCGCTACCACTACTTCGATTTCCTGGTTCTTTTTGGAGGACCGGTTTGACGTAGGTTCTTTGTGGTTAGATCGGCTGTATGAAATACGCTGGCACGTGCAATACGCTAGATGCTGAATTGAATTTCATTGAGTCTGTGTCGAATTGTCCGCCATCTAGCTCTTCATCATTATGGAGGTCATCAGGGAGAAAGTAGGACATTTTTTGAACGAAGTTTTAATTCAGGTTGCTTCACTTAGTGTATAGAGTAGGCTAACATAAAATCATGGGATTGTTTATACAAGGTGAGTGTGAAGAGTTGAGATAACAACAAAAAAATGCATTTGAGGACAGCATAACGTATTGTTATTACAAAGAAGGGCGTTTTTCTGTGGCTTCCATTAGACTTAGCTGGGTGTGTTGTCGTCAGCTTTCAAAGACTTGTCCCTAATTTCTGGTCCACTTCTTCCATTACGTTAAAAACACTTCCTGTCCTCGAAACCGTGCGAAGTGCGGTCCTTGTTGTGTTTGAACGCTGTGACGCACCACGCTTTTCCCCATCCGTTAGGCCTGTACAATTTAAGAGACACAAGTGGGTTTGGTAGGCAAATATTTAAAAACAATCTCCTCAAAAGTTATTGTGATGAATATGGAATATGTTTATTAATGATGATCCAAATTTTCGCCCCCACGGGAGGCTTTTTCACTTTTATATTTTATTTTTATTTTTTATATATATGCTTTTCCTGATCACGCAGACCTCTTATTCCATCAGTCTCATTTCCGGTAAGACGCCCACATATCGATCGGTTCTGTCCGCCTACGTCTGCGTCATACATCTTTACTTCTTTAATCCGCGTTAATGCTGGTTGTGACGAGCAAGTGGGCATCTTGAATTAGTGGATTTATAGCACGCCAGCTCGAAGTTGACTTCCATCTGGGAGTGCTTGGATGTCGTGGAGGTGGGGGTGGGGTGGGAGAGAGAGGCAGAGATAGCCTTCTTCTTCCTCATGCTTGGGCAGTATTTTTGACGCCCTTGCATCTTGATTTGAATTCTCTTCGATGAGAGTAGCTAGGACATGTCACATCTCAAAATCCTGAATACTTTTTTTTTGTCCGTTGGTCTATTAAGTTTGAACTAAGGTATCTTGATGAACAACAGCGACACAGGGACACTTGCTGCCCGTCTTCTCACGACTGGTAGTATGGTATTACACAGCTGGCTGGGACAAGCAAGCCGTCATTACCACACCAGCTTGGAGTGGTGTTAAACCGTGATTTGTAAAAATGTAAAACATTTTACAAATCACGGGGCGCGCCCCGCGATTTGTAAAATGTTTTACAAATCACATAAATGCGCCCGATATTTTCTTGTCATCTCCAAAGTCAAGGAATCTATTAGATTTTGTTTAGATTATTTTTTTCATTACTTTATTGTCCCATCGCTGGGAAATTCGGGTCGTTTCCTCCCAGTGGAAAGCTAGCAGCAACATGTGACAGAGAGAGAGACAGATAGAGACAGTGAGAGAGGTAAAGAGAAAGAGAGAGAGATAGCGAGAGAGAGACGGGGGAGACAGACGGACAGAGAGAGACATAAAGAATGTGTGAGAGAGAGAGAGAGAGAGAGAGAGAGAGAGAGAGAGAGAGAGAGAGAGAGAGAGAGAGAGAGAGAGAGAGAGAGAGAGAGAGAGAGAGAGAGAGAGAGAGAGAGAGAGAGAGAGAGAGAGAGAGAGAGAGAGAGAGAGCTCTCTGTCCCTCTTTATGCCTCATCACAATAACCCGCAAGTGTCACTATCTGCACACATTCTTCTCGCTCTGACTTTTTGTGGACGCCAGCCTTTTCAATCTTAAAGGTCCTTGTCTACATTTTTATACCGAAATCGCCATTTGACCATTAAAATCTACAATTATCAACAATACACCCCCTTTCGATCAGGAAAGACGAAGCCAGTGTAGCCGTTTGAAAATTCATTGTAGTATTCCAGCGTAGTACTCATAGTAGGATATCCTTATTTGGAAAATCCCAAGCGCAAAACTCCTCTCAAATCCCGTGCGTTTAAAAAAAACGTGGACAACGCTCCAGTGTCAAACTGTTGCTGCACTTGTTTGGGCGTGGCTATAAGTAGGTAGTGACATGAATTTGATTGGTCAGTATTTTTAGGCAAAGCACATGTTCTCAGCAAACAGAAAACAAAATATTGGAAGCGTAAGTCACGCTACCCAAAAATAAAATCTTTTTTTACATATATTTTTTTTTCTGTAACTTTTTTCCCCATGGTTCATTCATCATCTGACATAACTTTTTAGCGAAATCTAACCATAAGATTATTGAAAAAAAGCAAAAATGTAGACAACCACCTTTAAGTCCGATCTCGTGAAAAAAGCAGATAACGCGACCTTGCAGCAAATACAAGATGAAACGCTTAACGTGCCATGCAGTGGCGTATGTTACTTTTTACCAACACACACACACGCACACACACACGCACACACACACTCAAACAAGCTTACACACACGAACACACACACACGCACACACACTCACGCACACACACACACGCACACACACTCATACACACACACAATCACAAGCGCGTGAGCGCGCATACAAATATATATACACCCACCCACACACACACACATACATACACACACACACACACACACATATATATATATGTACATACACACACGCACACTCACACACATTAACTTGCACACGCACACATGTGCATACACATACACAGACACATAAACACGCACAAGCACACACACACACACAACCACACACATCCACACACATCAACACATACATCAACACATACATTCACACACAGAGCCACTCACATACGCACACGCAAACAAGCATATACACCCACACACTTTATTGCACGGAAATATGAAGGTTCGGGGGGGTGGGGGGGAGAGAGTGACAGAGTGAGAGGGAGAGAGAAAGAGAGTGGGGAGACAGAGATACAGACGGACATATATAGAAAGTGTGTGTGTTTGAGAGAGAGAGAGAGAGAGAGAGAGAGAGAGAGAGAGAGAGAGAGAGAGAGAGAGAGAGAGAGAGAGAGAGAGAGAGAGAGAGAGAGAGAGAGAGAGAGAGAGAGAGAGAGAGAGAGAGAGAGAGAGAGTTCTTTCCCTCTTTATGCCTCATCATAATAACCCGCACGTGTCACTTTCTGCACGCATTCTCCTCGCTCTGAATGTTTGTGGTCTTCAACCTTTCCAATCATAAGTTCGATCTCGTGAAAAAAGCAACACAAACACACACACTCACACACACACACACACACACACACACACACACACACACACACAACATAGGCGCATGCGCGAACACACACGCATGCATGCACACACTCAAACAAGCATACACACACGAACACACACACACACCTACATCCTAACATAAACTCACATTCACCAGAAACAGACACAAACACACACACACACACACACACACACACACACACACACACACACACACACACACAAACATGCACTTACATACATTACACCCTTAACACACTAATGCAATCACACACACACACACACACACACACACACACACACACACACACACACACACACACATGCACTTACAGCAGTCCCTGCAATGTACGGCCCCCGGCGTGAGCGGACACCTGACATGTACGGACACATTTGCTAGGCACGGAGTGTTTTTCTTCTAAACGGACACCTGCAAAACGTGGACGCGGACACTCATTTTCGGTCCCAACAGCAGGTCATACCTCCAATGTACGGACAGACCATCGTCAAATTTTCACCACAACAAAATCGATAACAGAGCAGTCCGGCTCTTGGTACAAAGATCACAGCCACAATGGCGTGATGACAGTCACTGATAACTTGAGTGCACGTGTACCCATCATGGGGGGGGGGGGGGGGGGGGTCGTTTTGGTCAGGAGTGGAGTACATGCGGAGATGCCAACATGAAACTGCACTGTGCTCTTTATTCTTGTCTGTTGGACGTAAACAACAGAAACCACAGTCGATGAAGGTCCTGAGCGAAAGAGAGTGAAAAACCGGCCACAGTTCTCAGCATCGTGTGTCTGTGTGTAACCTCTTTCATTGACAAGATACTCTTGTTTCCCCTCAGCCTTGACCAGTGAGTCGGTTGCCTAATCTGTGAACCCTTCAGTTGTCTTGCTTTGTCAAAGTTACGACACAGTCAACTCAACTGGTTTTGCTCTGAGTGAACAGTGCAGCTGGCCTCTCTGGCCACAGCCCCAAACAGTTCATGGCTGGACTGGAGGGAGTGAGAGAGAGGGAGGGGGGGGGGGGGGGTTGCTGGCTAAACTCTGTGGGGGTGTCCGGTGTCACTGCATGTCAACAGGAAGAGCATTGGAGAGAAATAGAGAGGTGTACTCTTCCACACAATTTCCAAGCATCAGTTGTCACGGCTTGGGGTAGGCATTTGTGAGGGAGAGTGGGAGCTGTGTTATGTACAGTGTATTTCCGACTGAAGAGTGAAAAGTCACTGCCATGCCACATGATCGGCATGCAGTCAATAAAGCCAGACAAGAAGAAAATGAATTACATGATTATGACATGCAGCTCTATCTGCTGCTATTTATTCAAACTGGTTTTCAAGCTTATTCTTGCAAAGCATCTGCACACGCTCCTCTGTGCTGTGTTTGTGTGGTGTCCGACATAAGCTCGAACGACAAAAGCTCGAACGACAAAATCTCGAACGGACAAATGCTTGATGCGACAAAAGCTCGACGCGACATATGCTCGAACGACAAATGCTCGAATGGACAAATGCTCGACGCGACAAAAGCTCGACGCGACATATGCTCGAACGACAAATGCTCGAATGGACAAATGTTCGACGCGATAAAAGCTCGACGCGACATATGCTCGAACGACAGATGCTCGACGCGACCGGACTGTAGAATGATGTTGTCAAAACTACTTTGATAACGTCATATCTAAAACTGTCACGGTGATGTTGTTCTAGTTTCGAGCGACAAATAGACTAAATTTGTTTGATATCACGTTGTTGTTGTTGTTGTTGTTGTTGTTGTTGTTGTTGTTGTTGTTGTTGTTGTTGTTGTTGTTGATGTAAGCACGCTGCTGGATTTCGAGCGACAAATTGACTAAATTTGTTTGATATCACGTTGTTGTTGTTGTTGTTGTTGTTGTTGTTGTTGTTGTTGTTGTTGTTGTTGTTGTTGTTGTTGTTGTTGTTGTTGTTGTAAGCACGCTGCTGGATTTCAAGCGACAAATTGACTAAAATTGTTTGATATCACGTTGTTGGTTTAAACAAGTTTAACTTTATTTCTGAATTGATACTCACAGCAAGCAAACAAACAGTCGTCCATCTGCCCGTGCCGCTTACCTGAACCTTTCCCGATAAACGGTCAATCCCGGGCCAAATCAAAATAATAACATTGACAAATCTAAACCCCGACACGATCTTCCCCCTTCTTTTTTCTCTTCGTTCTTTTTTTCTTCTACTCTCTCTCTCT
>NC_090249.1:10003121-10048121 GCF_037325665.1 Littorina saxatilis | reverse complement strand
GAAGTATATGGGTTCATCGACAGAGAGAGAGAAATAGAGAGAGAGGAGGAGGGGAAGAGAGAGCGAAAGAGAGCGAGAGAGAATAAGAGCAAAAAAGATAAGAGAGAGACTTTCAGACGGACACAAAGAGAGACGGACAGATATATAATAATAATAATAATAATAATGGACATTTATTAATCGCCGTTTCTCACAAGAGCTCACGGCGATTTACATATTAATTTCTGCCGTGTGAGATGGAATTTTTTACACAATATATCACGCATTCACATCGGCCAGCAAACCTCAAGCCTATTAGGGCGAGCATTCACATTTCACGGCCTTTATTCCAAGTCACACGGGTATTTGGTGGACATTTTTAGCTATGCCTTTTCAATTTTGCCAGGAAAGACCCTTTTGTCAATCGTGGGATCTTTAACGTGCACACCCCAATGTAGTGTACACGAAGGGACCTCGGTTTTTCGTCTCATCCGAAAGACTAGCACTTGAACCCACCACCTAGGTTAGGAAAGGGGGGAGAAAATTGCGGCCTGACCCAGGCCTGAACACGCAACCTCTCGATTCCGAGCGCAAGTGCGTTACCACTCGGCCACCCAGTCCATAGAGGGAGATAGAAAGAAAGAGAAAGACATAGGGAGAGGGAGAGGGGGAGAGAAAGAAAGAAAGAATGAGAAAGACAGAGACGTAGACAGAGACAGGCACAGAGGGACTGAGAGAGTAAGACAGAGAAAGAAAGAGAGAGACTGCGATAGAGAGAAAGAGAGAGAGAGAGAGAGAGAGTCAAACAGCAAGTTTAGTACAGTGCAATGGTTTCTGGCGTGCCACCTCTCAGGTACGTTACAGAATGCTCCGCACAAACCCCCGTTGCCTAGACCATTCTCGGCGAGCGGTCGCGATTGTTACGCTTCAGTGACCCCAGACAATGGTACTGACGTTCGCGAGCGCCACAACAAAACTGTGCGTTGCCTAGAAAACGTTTGCAAACGTTCTGTGGCATTCTGCCTAGGCAACGCACCCCAGTTGTTGGTATGAAGCTGTTTGGACGAGGATGTGGTCGGGGGAGGTGTCTCTTCCACGGACACGAAGGAGTCTGTGGGGCTGGTCGAATGACGTCATCGCAATGGCATTGCTTTCTTTGTCGTTCCTCTTTTTTTCGGCCAGAACCGGAAGTGAGCCGCACAAGCACTTGCTCGAATTTTTCTAATTCTCTTGAGACTTAGATTTTGGAAACTGATGACGTGAATCAGTAAGAAAAGTACATCATCGCTGAAAGTGGCTTTGACAAAGTGCTAGATTCTCTTGGACTTTCCTCTTGTGTGTTTTGCGGGTGTGCTTTTTCACTCCTGGTTTAGATCCTTCAACTTGCCCATTCAGACCCAGGAAACATTCACGAGGAAACATCCGTCCAAATTGTGAATAACTTGTAGTCCGCGCAACAGAAGTCACTCTCCTCGACCAGTTGAAACTGATTTACGGGGTAGCTAGAAATAGAAGAGACAGATGATTGGTCTTACAAATTTAGCACACGTTCTAATGCTGCCTTGGCTCAGAAATCGCTGTAATTGCAACAACAACAACAACAAAAGGAAATAAGGTGGTAAAGTAAAAAGTGTTAAACGTTCAGACACTTTCTGTAACCTTCAAAGCAGAAAATTCTATTCTCGAAACAATTATCAGAGCATGCTGATCTTTCATTGTTAAAAGTTTATAACAAAACACCACTGGTTACAGAGGTTTAGAAAGCAATGGACGTGACGGATTGACGAAAAACAGCCAGTCCCAACATCAGAGGCTTCACACGCTCAGCAACTCCCCACATCTTCCCTTGCCTTCGGATTGCGTGACCACATGTACATCTTGAAGTTGTTCTTGATTTTGTGTCCGCCCGTAACCAAAGCGCCACTCAGCCTTTTCCATTTCGTAAGATTTCGTCAACGAAGTTTACCCTGAGCCGCAAAAACCCAGCGTGTCTAGCGAGTGGCAGTTGCAGGCTTCATTGTGGCCACAGCTCTCAAGAGAGGGCAAAGAAATGGATTTTTTCTACGAGATTATTCTTCCGTCGGCCCTTTGCGTGACGCTGACATTCGGAGGGAAGTTGAGGAGGGAGTTTGGACAGAGCAGGGGAGTACAACCCTGGGTAAACTAGAGAGTGCCAATCAAATGCCAGGCTAACCCTTTGCTAACCCCAAGACAACCCCCCCCCTCCTCCTGTCAAAAGCCGCCGCTATCACTCTTCTGCACACATACACCCTGCCACACTTTATTCCAATCACGCACAAAGAAATAGACGAGGGTGACGGTGGGGTTGTAATTGAAAGTATAGGAGAGTTCGATTTCTCTGCAGAGGTCTGTCGTCTTCTATTCTTTCCATTTTGTGCAGATATTTCTTCGTCTGTAGTTTGTTATCTGGTGCAGCCTATACAGACATCAATAAGCACTCGCATACGTCCCTCCTGACCCCACCCCCCCCCCCCCACACACACATGCAGACGCGCACTCGTTCAAGCTGTTTTGTTCCTTCAATTTAGGTTGTCATTTTAGCCGTTTAGCTAAATTTTCATGCAGGTTCTTTCAGCTAAGAAGATAAAGTTTGTGTGCGTGCTTACTGTAATATGATTAAGATATTACCTATTTGGTATGTTTTCATGAGGTTCCTTTTCACAGGTTTTCTTTTTACAATGAGCAGGGTGTGTGTGTGTTTGTGTGTGTGTGTTTGTGTGTGTGTTTGTGTGTGTGTGTTTGTGTGTGTGTGTGTGTTTGTGTGTGTGTGTGTGTTTGTGTGTGTGTGTGTGAAAGAAACATACCCGGTGTAACAATAAAACGTTCAATATGTGACAACTTGTGTGATTGCAGAAGGACCCCGCTACAGCAGCAGCAGCGGCAGCAGTGTCACGGCGAACGAGTCGCACGAGCCGCAAGTCTGTGGTCCATGTAAACACGTCTCCTACCCTGTCACACCGATGTACCTCGCCCCAGATATCAGGTCCGTGAATAGTGTTCAATTCATTCGTGCCTGTGTGTATGTGTCGGTGTATGTGTCTGTCTGTCTGTCTGTCTGTCTGTCTGTCTATGTCTGCGCGCGTGTGTGTGTGTGTTTGTCTGCCTGCCTGTCTGTAAGTGAGTCTGTCTGTCCGTTTGGGTGTGTGTGTCCGTTTGGGTGTGTGTGTGTGTGCCTCTTTGTATATTATGGTCTGGGGTCACTCTGCCCCACCAATGAACCCTCACCTCAAATCTGGGTTTTGTTAGCAGTCTTCTTTGCGTGTGTATTCTTTGTTATTCCAAGTCAAAGTTGAGCTGTTTTGTATATCTATGGTTACAGTGAACACTTTATTTCTGTCCAGCTGCTGTCCCTACCCCACAGATTTTATGTCAGGTGGTAGTCTTCAGTGAATTTGTCCTCCTGTTTGTCTTTGTTTGTGTGTCATAAAATGCGTTGTTTATTGCGTCAGTCATGCTGTTCTAGACAGACAGACAGACAGACAGAAAAGACTTGTCAGTGCAAGCGATATCTATACCCATTTCTTCCCTAGTTCAGAGAACGGTTATGTTGTGGTTTTGTGTGTGCTGGGTGACAGTCTAGCCGTTTTTGTTAGCAATTAAAAGAGAGAACTATAAAGTATAATACTTAAATAGTCCGGTAGTTGAGCTGGCTCTCGTGAACGAAAGTCAGATGACAATATTCAACCCTATTCACTCTTGAATGGATGGAGTAAAGAGAGCCTGTGTCATTCAGGAAGAATTCACGTGTAAAGGGACGTAAAGTACACCTTTTCCTGAATGCACGTGCGATCCAGGGGACATAATCTTTCTGGCCGTGTAATTCATGTTGTGTGCTAAATTACAGTACAAAAGAGAAAAGTTGACTGGTTTGATCATCATGGCATGATGAGTCTTAAACATATTGTGTGTGTGTGTGTGTGTGTGTGTGTGTGTGTGTGTGTGTGTGTGTGTGTGTGTGTGTGTGTGTGTGTGTGTGTGTGTGGTAAGCATGTGCCATTGCAGACCGGAGAGTGCACAAATGTGTTCTGGTGTTGGTGCTAGTAATTAGCAGTGCATTTTATTTATGCAATGATGGTTTCAGGGTTTCATTTACTAGTGCGCCTTGCGCCATTGGTGCATAACATCTCAAAATGTCCCATTGGAATTCCCTTCAGTGCGTCAAAGGGCGCACTGAGATTATGTACCACTGCGCCTCCCCATGTATACTGGTTTTCATGGGAGTAGTGTTCGGAAAGACCTAAGCAAAAACGTGCGCCAAGCCGAGCAACTTTCGAGTTTGTGAAACGCGTTGTGATTGGCTTTTACAATGAAATTCTTTGGTATTAACCAATCCTGCGAATTTTCTGTGCGGGACCGGTCTGTGCTTGCGCGTTTACCTCTGTGGAAACTGTCAACACAGGCGATACGATATCGAAACACAGACCCACATAAAAAAGCAATGCCTCCAATTCCAAAGAAAAAGGTAAAGTTACTTCCCGGTCAAGGAAAGATATATCATTTCAACTGCCTCGCCCATCAACCTCAGGTGATGTTCGCATTGAAACGACAGAAGAAGATGGCGTCGAGAGCGGCGAAAGTGTAAAATGGCTTCTATTTTGTCTTGTTTTACTCTCTCTCTCTCTCTCTCTCTCTCTCTCTCTCTCTCTCTCTCTCTCTCTCTCTCTCTCTCTCTCTCACACACACACACACACACACAGACACAGACACACACACAGACACACACACACACACACACACACACACTAACCTGATATACTGGCATATTCGCATATCATCATATGGCACCAAATAGAACTATTTTGCATCTTTCGACAAAAGTATTTTCGGACCGCCTAGCCCGCTTAGGGCCTTTTGCCTTCGACTATGTAATGTCCCATCAGAATTTGGTTGAGGGCGACAAATGTCCCATTGTCTTTTTCTTCCAGGTTAAACCCTGTGGTTTGGTACAAAGACACAGAAATACTACAGAGGATATTTTGTTCCACACAAGAACTGGTTGGTATGCATCAATCCTGTAATGTTAGAGGTTGCAGGTTGCAAATTTAGTTGCTTGAACTGGAGAATGCTAAGGAGGGTAATGTAAACTTATCTATAGAAACAGATATTCACCACTAATTATGTTTTACAGCAGTCTCCTTGTGATGAAAGTGGGATAAGTCACCGGAGTTTACATCAGAATAACTATGCCTGAAGAGTGGTATGTAAAGCGAAGATTTTGTCTCTCCTATCTTAGGATACAAAATGTCAAATTCATAGTTGATATTGCGCAAAATCTGTCTATTTCACAATGTCGGCATTATTTAAAATAAGCCTTGTTAATGAAAGTGCGTTCTGTTGGATAGGCAGCAGTTGAAAAGTGCGCGTAGTCCTGACTTAAGTCAAATATTTCTATCAACAGTCTCATTCAAGATATTTCTTATGAGCCCTAACTCTGAACGACATACTGCCACGGGATATAACTGAGTTTTTCCCCTTGCGTTAGCTTGTTGGCAGGTCGGCAGGAGAACAAGATAGTGTAGGTATCTATAAGCAAGGGCAGCTTCTCGTGTCTGTATTATTGATTTTTCTCATATTTTCTGGCCTGGTATTGTCATACTCAGCTCCTCGGGAAACCTGCATTGTCACTGTCTTTCTCGATTCCTTTGTACTAGAAGGCTTTTAGGTAAAATGAACAGATCTTTTGAATGGCAGAACTATCGATTATAGCTTTTTGGCCTGTAACGCAGAATGGATTTTGTCTGCAGCACTTGATGAAATGTGGCACTTGAGAACATGCACGCACAAACACACGCACACACTCATGCAAGCACGCACGCACACACACACACACACACACACACACACACACACACACACACACACACGCACGCACGCACGCACGCACGCACGCACGCGTGCACGCACGCAGCTACACTTTTCTTTGTTGTCAAAGACATGGACACATTGTCAAGATTAGCCGAAAGAGATGGGGCCCGTAGACTGTGAGAAGAGCAGAGGCGTTTCAAGGGATTTCCCGAGTTCATTGTTGAGCCTGTTATCCTCTTTCATGATGAAAGACAAGGAACAAAACAAAAAGAGAATAATTGAAAATGAAGCTGGAAGTTTAGATAACGCGCAGCCATAAAGGTTCTCGTATTTAAACAATTTCTGCTCTTTTTTTTGGCTGCTAAGCGTATCAGCGTGGCTATAAATGGTTGAGTAGCTCGTTGCCTTCACCCCACATTTAATGGTGTTTTTGAAAGGGATGCCTTTTCCCATGGGCAAAGGACAATGCTGATGTGCGCTGGACAGAGAACGGTGGAATGTCACACTGTCTGAGGCTGCGGGGGAAACGTGTGGTTAAAATAGTAGAAAGTGGGTGCTGTCAAGTAGACTAAAACCCTATTGTGAAGAAAGAAATTCTGTTGAGAGTGGTTATCAGACTTTTTTTTAGCGGCTTGATTGGCTGCACTAGAATCTCTAGAGTCTTACATTCTTTCTGTGAAGAGATTTGTTCATGGATCCAAATGCACCCAACCCCCAAGCCCCTACCTTTAATCAGAAGTGCATGGTCTCTTGAAAGTAAAATATAAGCAATGAAGACCTAAGCCACCGTCTGTGCTCATAGCTCTCTCTCTCTCTCTCTCTCTCTCTCTCTCTCTCTCTCTCAGTGAAAGGTAGCTAAAGCTGCCACTGGCATCTTTCCAACAAATCAGATTTTGCAGCCCACGTATTTTGCTGAACATGTTTTCAATTGATTAGGACATCAATCAATCATTCCATTGTTAGTCATTCGGCTGACTGTCTGAGATGTGACGACACCTTCCCACAAATCAACATCCTGGTTGCTTTCTGTGCAGATTGAATGTGTTTTGTACATTATTTCTCGATAAGAAAAAGTGAAGAAATTAATTCAACAAAAACTTAAAACTGTGCACAAGAATTGAGGATGTTGACTTTTGTGTATGTGTCCAAAATGTCAAGTTAAAGCCTTGGTAGATCTGATACGTACAGGCCTAGTAGACAGAACTGTTTTCACAGGAAGGACTGTGCCTTGAAACTCGAATGTTGTGTTATATGATCGTAAATCCTCTCCAGTCTCTGCTGTTTTTCTGTTGTCTTTACCTTCTCGAACAAGAAGGAATCGTTAATCCTTAGGATTTGTTCTCTCCTTTTGTTCGTTGTTCGCAAATGTTTACAATGTATCAGAAGCCTTGCACCATCTTGATGCATATATATATATAGCGAAAGCTTATCTATTTGGAAACTTTGATGCAAGCATATGTTATGAATAAAAATGACAAGTATTAGTTTTGTCACTATTAGAAGTTGCTACATTGGAAAGGCAATGCCTCTTGAACTTTTGACAAAGCTCCCAGCTTGCTGCTTTGATAGTCTGTTACTCACCGATAGTCTGTCACTCACCGCACATTTCCTGAACTATTTGCGTTGTACGACTCCCTAAATATACATACAGCTATGGGTAAACTCCAACTCGCGGCTATTAATACAGCGGAATTTGTGTCTTCCTCGGGACATTGTATTCCAGTGACAGAAGAGGAATTGTGATATTGTGCAAAGCCCATGAACACTGCGGCAACATTTTCGGTTTGGGTGTTTCTGGGTTGGAACTTTACGACGCAATAGTTTCTTCCCGCCACATGAAGCCATTTAGAAAGACGTCCTTGGAGTTAATTGGCATGTTTTGCCCTAGAGTCTGTGATTTATCTTTGTGCTATTCGGCGTTATGAGTTCATTTCGCTGCTCTTCTACTCATCGTGTATTGCAAGCCTTTGTATCAAATATAAAATAATAATAATAATAAATAACTTTTCTATAGCGCGAGTCCCAGCAATTGGCTCCAGGCGCTTCACAATTTCATTCTAAAACAAACGAGCAAAAATTTGAGATAATACAACAACATAGTAGGGCGTATACTATTATAGTGGGGAAAGGAAGTCTGTGCGGGTGTTTTCACGCTATCAACCTGGGTGGGAGGAAGTCGCTTATTATTTACTCTCGGCATAGGTGATCCCGTTGAAGCACATCACAGACATTGTCTGTAGTAGCACATACGTATTCTTGGAAACTGAATAATAAAACGTTCTTAGATATATATAGAAAAAGAGAAAACAAAAGTGGACCCTGAAATTCAATATTTCACTCATAAAAATAGCTTAGGTTAACACATGGCACTTGGGGTGCGGTTGTTTGTGTTTCGTACCAACTTGAGACAATGTAAAAGACTTCGCGGTTTTCCCTTTAATGGCAGTGTGTGTGTGTACGTGTGTGTGTGTGTGTGTGTGTGTGTGTGTGTGTGTGTGTGTGTGTCCAGGGCCGGACCAAATGAGTTGTAAGGGGGGGGGGGTCCTCCTTTTGGGGGGGGGGGGGGGGCAAATCAGCGAAGTGGCGATTGCAGGCGCGCGAACTAGGGGGGTCCGGGGGCATGCTCCCCCGGAAAATGTTTGAAAAACGGTTAAAATCTGTGCAATCTGGTGCATTCTGGGCCTTGTTTTGAGGGTTAAGAGCAGCATTGTTTTGGTGCTAAAACTAGTAAAAGTCAAAGCAAGGTACATGCTTTTTCTAGGGGTGGGGTTCCGGAACCCCTGGAACCCCCCCCCCCCCCCCCCCCCCCCCCTGGGTCCGGCCCTGCTGTGTCGCACAAACAAAAGACGGTCTTCCTGTTTTTGTATTAGACTTTTCGCGATTTGCCCTTTTATGGCAACGAGTGCGTGTGTCTATGTGTGTGTGTCTGGGATTGTGCGTCTGTCTGTATCTGTGTCTGTATGTTACTTTATTCGCTTTAGCGCGTGCATGTGTGTTCGTATGTCTGTTCGCTTGTGTGTCAGTGTATGTGCGTGTGTGTCTGCGTCTTTGCTATGGCGCACTTACCAAAAAGCAGTCTTCCTGTTTTTGTGCAAGAGTATTGGCGGTTTGCCCTTTCCTTATAGCAAGTCATTGTTGGGAAAGGTTTGCAGCTCCCTGTTGTTTCGCAGTGTCCTCAAGTTACGGAATCACTTTACTGCGCAGCAGCCACCCGTCGTCTGCTCCGTTAAAGACGTGATTAGTTTCCTGCAAGGCATCTACCTCTGACCTTTGCACATCTCTCATATCTATGACATTTGATGCTGATTTAGAATCATCCGCTGTTTTTAATACTTCTTCAGTCTCATATTTTGTGTCCCCAAATCCATCCCCCTTACTGTACCCCCCTACCCCCTTCCTTACCCCTCGTCCCCGATCTCTCTGTCTTGTGCTATTTCTGTTTGTGTCATATTGCACGTGCAGCGTTTTCCAGAGTGTTCGTGCGAGATTCGCTGTGTAAGCCAGTCGTAGTAAATATAAACAAAGTTTTGCATTTTCGTTTTTTAGCCGCCTTTATGTATAAAGCGGCTATTAGGTTTCACTGTGTCTGTTTGCTTGTTTGTCCGTTGTCCCACGACAGTTTAGACTTGTATCTCTGGTACTCTGGCGTCAATTGAGCTCAAATTTGGTGAGTAGCTTGAAATTGTGGGGCCTAGGGTGTGTGCAAAAAAATAGGTTCCAAACGTCAGTCAAACTTGAGATATTAGCTGTACACGCCTTTACGCGCCCAGCCAGGGAACTTTTTTTTTTTAAAGGATTTAAAATGAGGATGCGCGTCTCAACATAACACTCGACGTCGAAGAAATGTGCTAGTGAGACTTGATACTTTATTCACGAAGTATGGGTGCTTTTACAAAGCAATTGGGTGTGTACACTTATATAGTCAGATAATATATATTTTTAATTCGTTTTAGTTGTTTTCAAAGATGTTTTCAATTTAAAGGTGAATGTGTACGTCAACACGTGTTATGGCTCGAACATTTGTTATTATTGTCATCCGAGCATGCAGCTGACTATTGCTCGTTTGCGGAGAAATGTATATGTTTAATAACAAAACAAACAAAAATCTCCAACTGTAAATCAGTTTGTAAGTTTTCACTTCACTTCAATGGAATGAATGTTGCATGTTGTATGATTGCATTAAAATAGCTGTCTGTTTCAAGCACCGACGACACAATGTTCCGTAGAACGGAAGGGAACCCTTGAAGTGCACATCAAGCCAGAGGATTGTGCTCGTGCAGCAGTCACCTGTCGCGCTATTTATCACGATGTTCAAGTGCCTGGACACGCACAATGATTAACACTTCCGAGAGCGGCTCGAGTGTGTGTTGATAAATGGCAAGGACTTCACTGCAGAAGAGAACTGTATGTAACTCGGTACTTTCTGTCAAGTGTCTCTTAGTCCTTCAGTTAGGAGCTGGGGGGGGGGGGGGGGGGGGCGTGGTACGGGTGGGGGGTCGTTTGTACAACATTCATCTGTTGTAGTATTTATAATTATTTCCAAGTGCCGCGCCAGGAAAATCAGATGGCTGAACGGATGTGTCTCTGGAGAGAGGGTCGTCATTGCAGGGGAAAGCATTTCGTGTGCGATAAAATAACTCAGTGGTGCAATGCTCACTGTCACAATCATGACATCCGTGCCGTCAGTTGGGAGCTGCTGCTGGGGTGGGGTAGGGGGTCGTTTGTGCAACATTTCTCTTTTGTAGTGTTTAGTCACAAATTTCAAGTGCAAGAAATGCAGAACGGTAGAAACACTGAAGTAAATATGCAAAAAGGGCCATGTCTTCACCTTATACTTACTGTGTGATGACGTTCATTCCATGATTTGGGGATTAGGTTAATGGGGGGGGCGTTGGTGCTACATTTTATAACAACTGCTAAATGCTCGGAAAAGCAGATGGATAAACAACGATATGTATGTGGAGAGAAGGCCATGGCCTTATTGCAGTGGAGGCCCAAGTGTATACAGTACTTACTATCACATGTCGTCCATTCTATGAGTTGGTGGGGAGGGGGACGGGGCCAAGCAGATTGTGCCAGCGATTTCTGCGAGTCTGCAGCTTGAAAACATTCTGCACATGTTTAGAAGTGAAGTGCAGCGCGACCTTAGCCTTCCAAATTGTCTTTGTTCTGGTGAAGGCTGTTGTGACGTGCAGCCAAATAGGCTGCTTCTGTGCTGTGTTTGTGGAGTGTGGAATATTGCGCAGCTGTTTTTTCATATAAACGTCTGGCTCCAAGGCAAAATGTGCCAGAGACAGCGTGCTGATAATGAGCTGTCTGCCATACTCCCCACTTTGATGTTTCTTATCTCAGGTTTTGGCTGGAAGAAAACAAAGAACAAGGGAAAAGC
The DNA here is from genome assembly GCF_037325665.1 of Littorina saxatilis. NCBI lineage: Eukaryota > Metazoa > Mollusca > Gastropoda > Littorinimorpha > Littorinidae > Littorina > Littorina saxatilis. The sequence goes on along the minus strand of NC_090249.1, from coordinate 10,036,927 downwards.
GTGGAATATGATGTGACTTCGGCGTTCTAAATTAACAAGTGTTGACCTTAACGGGGTCAAGAAGACGCCCTTGGTAATATGGGGGTGGGACATGGATTTTTGATCGAGACTTCATGTAAATCTCAAACACCATGCATGTAACCTGCTTGAAGCAATCTCCAAAAGGCAAGACTGTCAAACAATTTCATACGTTATTATGCAAGGACCTTACAAGATACTATTTTTGAAATAGTTCAAAACAACGCGTCTGATAGTAACTAATGCCTTTGCGGACCGAAGCACAAAACTCTGTGATTCAATTAGAGAGAGAGAGCCCAGGCCGTATTCTAATCCACGACCAAATGCTAGGTTTTACTGAAGAGAGAGAGAAACAAAGACAGAGAGACAGACAGACAGAGACAGACAGACAGACAGACAGAGCTGGCGGAACACCGCTTAACACGAATTACGCATGTAACCTGCTTGAAGCAATCTCCAAAAGGCATGACTGTCAAACAATTTCATACGTTATTATGCAAGGACCTTACAAGATACTTTTTTTAAAATAGTTCAAAACAAAGCGTCTGATAGTAACTAATGCCTTTGCGGACCGAAGCACGAAACTCTGTGATTCAATTAGAGAGAGAGAGAGAGAGAGAGAGAGAGAGAGCCCGGGCTGTATTCTAATCCACGACCAAATGCTAGGTTTTACTGAAGAGAGAGAGAAACAGAGACAGACAGACAGAGACAGACAGACAGACAGAGCTGGCGGAACACCGCTTAACACAAATTACGCATGTAACCTGCTGGAAGCAATCTCCAAAAGGCATGACTGTCAAACAATTTCATACGTTATTATGCAAGGACCTTACAAGATACTATTTTTAAAATGGTTCAAAACAAAGCGTCGGATCAAAGATTGTAAAATCTGATAGTAACTAATGCCTTTGCGGACCGAAGCACGAAACTCTGTGATTCAATTAGAGAGAGAGAGAGAGCCTGGGCCGTATTCTAATCCGCGACCAAATGTTAGGTTTTACTGAAGAGAGAGAGAAACAGAGACAGAGAGACAGACAGACAGAGACAGACAGACAGACAAGATGGAGGGAGAAAAAAATTTAAATGAATAAATTATAACAAATAAAAAAAGAAGTAAATAAATAAATTTTTGAAAAAATTAATTAAAAATAATAATTCAACAAAAAAATTGACCGAGCTCTTTACACGGAGACAGACAGACAGACAGACAGACAGACAGAGGGAAGGTGTTCACACGCGCTGCGCGCGTTCGAATTACACAATTTATTAGCCCGCACAAAGAGAGAGAGAGAGAGGAGTTATAATCCAACGCATGCTGTCAGTGATAGAACGAGACTCGAAGGGAAGTAACTCGGAGTTCTGGGTGCGGGAATTCCCGCAAACCTATGGGTCTGTCAGTGGGTTTCGTCCCCTGGCTCGGTCTGTAAAAGCGTTAAAAGCCAATATCTTCCGTTTGACTACCATTAGGAATGTAATTTTTTGCATACACCCTGTCTAACCCTATTCCTAACAATTTCACGAAATTTGAGCTTGATTGACCCAGAGATACAAGTCTTACCCGACAAACACCGACCGACTGACCGCCCGCCCGCCCGCATTTGAGCTTGATTGACCCAGAGATACAAGTCTTACCCGACAAACACCGACCGACTGACCGCCCGCCCGCCCGCCTCAAACAAACAAACAAACAGACAGAGTAAATCCAGTAAGCCCCATTATACTAATGGCGGCTTAATGAAGGGGAGGTAGCTACGCATGAGGGTGGTTTGGTGCAGCTGTGTTATCTTGAACTTCTTCATCATTTACTTATACCCCCCATTCCACACAACCGTTCTAGGTCCCGTTCCCGTACCGACCAAGGAACGGTGCGGGCACGGGAGGGATCGGGAGGGAACCGCAATGGAACATAAATGATCGTTAACGGAACTGCTTTGAACGGTAGGGACGGTTGAGTTTGGGCTGCATGTTCAAAATTTTAGCCGTTCCCCTCCCGATCAGAATGAACAGTAATGGAACCTTAACCAATCGGTATCGGAACACCCCCCACAGGTTAGGGGGAAGAATTTACCCGATGCTCCCCAGCATGTCGTAAGAGGCGACTAACGGATTCTGTTTCTCTTTTTACCCTTGTTAAGTGTTTCTTGTATAGAATATAGTCCATTTTTTAACCCCCCGCGGGTTAGGGGGAAGAATTTACCCGATGCTCCCCAGCATGTCGTAAAAGGCGACTAACGGATTCTGTTTCTCCTTTTACCCTTGTTAAGTGTTTCTTGTATAGAATATAGTCAATGTTTGTAAAGATTTTAGTCAATCAGTATGTAAGAAATGTTAAGTCCTTTGTACTGGAAACTTGCATTCTCCCAGTAAGGTCATATATTGTACTACGTTGCAAGCCCCTGGAGCAGTTTTTTGATTAGTGCTTTTGTGAACAAGAAACAATTAACAAGTGGCTCTATCCCATTGTAAAATCGCGATATAACCTTGAACGGTTGAAAACGACGTTAAACACCAAATAAAAAAAGAAAGATAGTCAATTTTTGTAAAGATTTTAGTCAAGCAGTATGTAAAAAATGTTAAGTCCTTTGTACTGGAGGCTTGCATTCTCCCAGTAAGGTCATAATATTGTACTACGTTGCAAGCCCCTGGAGCAATTTTTTTATTAGTGCTTTTGTGAACAAGAAACAACTAACAAGTGGCTCTATCCCATCTCCCCCCTTTCCCCGTCGCGATATAACCTTGAACAGTTGAAAACGACGTTAAACACCAAATAAAGAAAGAAGGTATCGGAACGCTTGGATCGTTCAAGGAACTTAAAACAACGGTAACGCAACGGTAGCGCTCTCACACACTGAGTTGTCCTACCCACATAATACCCCCATTCCACACAACCGTTCTAGGTCCCGTTCCCGTACTGACCAAGGACGGCTGCCACAACAATGGAATGCTGCGCAAACGGCCGTTTTTGGCATCTTTGAGCAGCGTCTGACCATAGTGGCAGCCGTCCTTGGTCGGTACGGGAACGGGACCTAGAACGGTTGTGTGGAATCCGGGAACGCAGAAGAAGAAGAAGGTTGTGTGGAATGTGGGTATGACAACTCAGTGTGTGAGAGCGCTACCGTTGCGTTACCGTTGTTTTAAGTTCCTTTAACGATCCAAGCGTTCCGTTACCGATGGGTTAAGGTTCCATTACCGTTCATTCTGATCGGGAGGGGAACGGCTAAAACTTTGAACATGCAGCCCAAACTCAACCGTCCCGACCGACCCTACCGTTCAAAGCAGTTCCGTTAACGATCATTTACGTTCCATTGCTGTTCCCTTCCGATCCCTCCCGTGCCCTCACCGTTCCTTGGTCGGTACAGGAACGGGACCTAGAACGGTTGTGTGGAATGGGGGTATTACACACATCCGTTCTAGCTCTATGATATAGCCGCCCACGCTGCTCAAAGATGCTAAAAACGGCCGTTTGTGCAGCGTTCCATTGTTGTGGCAGCCGTCCTTGGTCGGTACGGGAACGGGACCTAGAACGGTTGTGTGGAATGGGGGTCAGTATTACCTCGGACCCATAATAAACATTAGTTATTGGGTCCGTGGTATTACATAGTACTTCGGCTCGGTTCAGTCCGCGTGAAGAGCATGACGTCCCTGAATTTACCTCCATTTTAAGACTTACAATAATTTTCTAGAACTTTTTGGAGGCCTTTCAGACAAAGGGACCACTGTTCCTGCGATTGTGACCGTGTAACACCTATATTTGAGATGAAAACTGACAAAGGGCAACGAAATTCCCGTTTTTTATGTGTGTGGTTTTTTTTTTTTTTTTTTTTGGGGGGGGGGGGGGGTGGGGGTGGTGTTGAGACTTTAGAAGCGACAGGGGAATGGGGGTGGTAATCCGATTTCCACAGTCTGTATGAGTTTTGCAGGTGCGTGCTTGTTTTGTGAAAGACACATGTTGCACTCACTGCAATGCTGTGATCCGGTGCATGCAGTACGTAAACAAAGCGGTTTCGTGCACCGAAGTCCAATACATCAAGATCAGAATTGCTTTGGGATTTTTTTCATGTTAGCCTGTTGCGGGTGTTTTGCAGCGGAACAAGTACTTGATTATGACTGAACACAGAGTCGGTGTGTTTCCCTGAGGCTAGAGCGACCGTCGTCGAAGTTACGAGAGTGAGATTTTTGCGTCAAATAAGAATATTTACATGAATTTAGCAGTGGAATATTCCTTTGACTGGTGTGTTGGGCACGTGTGAGGTATGAGTCGGGTTGAGACATGAATAATCAAGCACTGAAGCTGAAAGCAGTAAGACTATCGAGAAACATATTATGGCCATAACCCTGACATGGACAGTAAAATGCCGCTATGTGCCGGCGATTGCAACAAAAGTCGGTACCCACAAAAGTAATGTGATTAGCATAAGGAGTGCTTTATTTTTCTGCGCGAAGAAGCTGAACACAAAAATACACTTCACCCTTTTGTAATAATGATTGAGTATCAATGCGGACGATTATGTGAGTGAACTTTGTTGATGGGTTTAAGCTTGCACGCAGAAATACCGTCAATGGCATTATGGCCGCATAAATTATTGTAGTTTTGTATCGCGCTGGTGAACTTGGCGGGTTGCATGGCGTGTCCACGCAGAAACACCGCCAGTATTTTTATGATTTGTTATGATGGCCACATAATCATATAATTATAGTTTTGTGTGTGGTTAGCGAATTTGACAACTTGGCAGACGTCGTGGATTGTGCACGCGGAAACGCAGAATTGTGTTATGATGGCCGCGTGTTGTAATTATGGGGGAACATCAGCATTCTAACGGCGGGCCGCTGCGGGCAATGTTTGAGTGGACGTGTAGCCCTATGTTTTGACAACCTCAGCCATCAATTTTATTACCTGGGGCCATCAATGTTACCTGGGAAGAGAGAGTGCCCGTTGCTTGTTGTCAACCTGTTCTCCATGACCCCTATAGGTGATGGGGTCAAATGGTGTGACCTCATTGTATGTATGGTCGTTTCCAGTTTCTGTTGGCGTGACCTGATTTTAGTGTTGATTGTCTCTATTGGTTGTTGGTGTTTTGTTGTTATAGATCGACTCCGCCCCCCTCCCATCCCCCCTCTGTGGAATGGCCGAAGTTGGCAGTAATGTGAGGGTTATCTGTTGTTTAGGATCGTCTCCAGAGTTGTCGACGGATTATTGTTTTTCATACGTTGATTTTCCATTTGGATCGATATGACGATGATGTGATCGTTATTACAGATTAACATTCTGCTGGGATAAAAAAATATTTAAAAAAAGAACAGCAGCAGCGGCATGAATGATCAGTGGTGTTATGCCCTCGGCCATGAAAAGGTGGTAAAAGGGATGATGAGCACGCGAGGTTCACTCAAACGGGTTGGCTGTGTTGAAAGAGCGAACATGCTGTTATCCTCAGTCCTACTGGTCGATGGAATACGTAATCTATCGCGTGGTCATGCTATCTAGTCACTGTGCGTGTGATTTATTAGGAAAAACATGCTGTTTTGACAAGCGTGTTATCGCCTAAGTGTCGTCTGTGAAGCTGAGGCTGTTAAATAGAAAGGTCGGAGTGGGGTTACAGCAAACTTGGTGGACAAACCATCTGTGTTTATTCTGTCGTGGAATGTAGTTTCAGACGAGCAGCGCTATTTTTGAAACCTTGTTTCGGTGCACATTTATCGATTTCGGTATTTGTTCCCCTTTCGTTTTTTGACTCACATGCGAAGCAAAAGTGAGTCTATGTACTCACCCGAGTCGTCCGTCCGTCTGTCCGTCCGTCCCGGCGTCCGTCCGTCCGTCCCGGCGTCCGTCCGTCCGTCCGTCCGGAAAACTTTAACGTTGGATATTTCTTGGACACTTAAGTCTATCAACACCTGATGTGGCCTGATGGTGTACTCAACTCAACTCAAATTTTATTGGCTTCAATTTTCATAGAAGAATTTGTCTTGCGCTTGGGAGAAAATAAGAGTATAACATATAAAAACAGCATTCATATCACATTTCATATGGTTACAAGATCTCAAAAAACATGTGCGGCAACTTGACCTCACTTCAAGTTCAAGGTCACAGGGGCCGTAATTGTTGTCTTAAAAACGACCATTTTTCACATTTTCGCATTTTTTTCTGAAGTTATCGAGAATGGCAACCTTAGCTATGTATGCTATACAGGGCAATGTAAGCCCTATCTTTGGACACCAGTTTGGTTGACCTTGCTTCAAGGTCAAGGTCGCAAGGGTCCTTTAAAGTTGGATTGTATGCATATTTTGAAGTGACCTTGACCCTGAACTATGGAAGATAACTGTTTCAAACTTAAAAATTATGTGGGGCACATGTTATGCTTTCATCATGAGACACATTTGGTCACATATGATCAAGGTCAAGGTCACTTTGACCCTTATGAAATGTGACCAAAATAAGGTAGTGAACCACTAAAAGTGACCATATCTCATGGTAGAAAGAGCCAATAAGCACCATTGTACTTCCTATGTCTTGAATTAACAGCTTTGTGTTGCATGACCTTGGATGACCTTGACCTTGGGTCAAGGTCACATGTATTTTGGTAGGAAAAATGTGTAAAGCAGTTCTTAGTGTATGATGTCATTGCTAGGTTTAGTTATTTGACCTTGACCCTGAAGGTCAATGTCATGGTCAAGGTCATGTCAAGGTCAAGCATGTGAGTCGTATGGGCTTTGCCCTTCTTGTTAGTTCTTCTTCTTCAGCGTTCGACGATGGCTGTGTCTAGATTCTTTGGCCCGTGATGTTGACGAAGTGGGCTGTGTTTTTTAGTTCGTTCTTTTGTGCGTTTCTACAATAAAGTAGTACGTATAACTATGTCAGGGATGTCGTTAGGCGTCGGACATCGGACATAGACCGATTGAAAGGCTCAAATGTCCGATTCACATAGCAGCATGGCGGTCAGATGTCCTATCGTTTTGAACTGAGCGCTATCATTGTCCGATAAGAACACCATTCCTTCGGACAGCGTGATATTCCATATTTTCCATTCAAGATACACATTTTCAAAAAGCGACCGAGCACTCTCGCGTACAGGTGCACTGAAGTCGTGTAGTGCTGATCTTGCGTTTTTGGGAATTCCGAACCGTTTGCGATATGAGCCGTTTGGGTACACCCGTCTGCAGCACACTAAAGTTTAGGAGTACGGGAGACAACTCCAACTGACTATAAGTCTTGCGTCTGCTTTTGGTTTCAGTTTAAGAAATTTTGACGAAGCGCATTGAACTATGCCTCCGAAATAAAACTAATAGGCCTGCCAAAGATCAACAAAAGCTGAAGACCTTTGGCTTTTCAACGGCATCCTGTGCTACGTTTCGGTCAAAAACAGGTGAAAACGCGGCGAGCGTCACAAGAATGACAGTGACAATGACAGTGTCGCATTTGAAACTGACACAGCCACGGAAAGAGAAGTTTTGTATTTTGTACAGGACATGTTGTCGGCACAGCAGGAAATTCCCAGAAACGGTCTTTTAACTATTCATGGCTGACCCTTTTTGGTTGGTTAGACTGTGACCTTGACAGCAAAGAGAACATACTGCTTTGTCGAATCTGTGTTGAAACGGACTTTTTTCCCCAGTATTTTATTTTTTAGTCAAATCATGCAGTTTGTGAGACAATCAAAAACAGAGTGCTGAAGGTTTTGGTTGCTTTTTTAGATGTTTGTTTCGTTTTGTGTGTGTCCTATTTGGAACTAGATTAATAAAACAATGTATGCAAAATGTTCGGTGTGTATATATATATACAATACATTGTATGTGTGTGTGTTAAAGCAACATGTGTGTGTGCACACGATTTTGGAGCCATTCCATGGACAGTGTTTTGCACAAACTTATGATGTCCTATTGAAATTTCTGAAAGCGGTCAAATGTCCTATTGATTCTGAAGAACTCAGGACATTTGTCCTATAGGTGTGAATTTGTAACAACATCCCTGCTATGTCCTAGTTTTGACATATATATATATATTTAACTTTTCTTTAAAAGTACAAGCGATCGAGTGCACATTTTGGCATTTTTAGCAGCGCTCTCATTATAAATTTCTATTTTGTTGCTTCAACAACCAAGAGCAGCTGCTGATACTTCAAATTTCTTTTTCTTACTCTTCACTGACAGTTGCAGGGGAATCAAAGAAAGATTCTCGTCTATGCAGAGGGCCTACCGCAGAAATGTGGTTTTCTCTTTTGCATAGAAGTTTGAGAGTTCTTCTCTGTTTTATGCCAGGAGACTGCCTGATGAGAGCTTCTCAGCTCGAAACCGGTAGCAGTCTTGGCTAAACAAAAACGGACCTTTTCAGATTCAGCACTCTATGAGAATGCCCTTAAATGCACTTACGGTGAATTCTCAATCCATTGAGGTTGTAGAACTCTCCTCGGGTTATTCTTGTTCAGTGTTGCAATCGGCTCCGAAAGGGTTTGATTCTCCAGTAGGCTGTCTGTGAAGAGTTCTTTCTAGATCTAATTCTTACCCCCTCCCCCTACCTCTTCCGCCTCTAGTGTGCTCCCTGCTTTCAAAATTCCACGTTGGAATGTAGGCGGCGGAGACACACACAGAGTAAAGGATGATCTCCCTTGCTCATGACGTAATTTCTATGCATTCTCGCTCTTGACGTCATTCTATATTTAACTTTTCTTTAAAAGTACAAGCGATCGAGTGCACATTTTGGCATTTTTAGCAGCGCTCTCATTATAAATTTATATAAACTTTTCTTTAAAAGTACAAGCGATCGAGTGCACATTTTGGCATTTTTAGCAGCGCTCTCATTATAAATTTATATATATATATTTGTAGCTATGATATCTGCACACCTTGGAGTTGCTTTGTTGACATTTTGAATAACGTGTGAACTGTTTGAATTCTGCTGTGAAACACAATCCATTTTTGTTTACTGTTGATTCTATGAGTAGTTGTGAGGAAGTGGAACAGATAGTGAATGACGTTTGGCAGCAAAAGAAGTAAGCTAGCTAATTCTGTACTCACGATTTGGTCGACAGGATTTCATAACCAATGAATACAAACTTTTAGGGTAACGTCGAAAAAATAGGAATTGAGCAAATGAAAGTTTTGCGTGGTATATCTTCCAGTGAATCTGCAAGAAAGCAAATCCGAAATTAATGAAAAGAGCGCCATCTTTGATGAAGACTCAAAGGGAAGGAAACTTTCTGTAAACAAGTAACCCTTTCTCTTTCTGCAGTCAAAGAAAAGCGTTTTTGAACGAATTACTTTTTTTAGCCAATGGAACCGAACACAGTTCATTGTGGTCTGTGTAATTGGAAACCAAAGAAAAAAAATGTGTTTGTATTCACAAAGCGGACAATAACGTTGTATTGTATTGTATTGTATTGATAATTGTATTGTATTGTATTGTATTGTATTGTATTGTATCAAGTCAAGTCAAGTCAAGTCAAGTCAAGTCAAGTCAAGTCAAGTCAATATTTATTTCAAAAATCCCTAGGGTTACATGAATAAAATAAAAATTGCAATAAACACGACAAAAAAGATATTATGTATTAATGAGACACAACACTTCTAATTAACCGAAAATGAATCAAGCTTAATTCATAACAAAATAATTGTAATCATACTTTTTTTTACAGGAATGTATATGTTTCTGTGTTTGTTTTTGTTTTAATAAAAAAAATTCAAATAAATGTTTAAATTTGACTGCATTTGAATTTCTACGAAAATACAATGGTAAAAACCTTTTCCTCACATTTTCAACAAAATGACACTGAAATATATAATGAAATTCATCTCCGAGTTCTCCAGACTGGCATTATCGTATTCGGCCACTCCAGGTCCATCAGTCGAACTTATGAGGCAGGTAGCATAGAGGTAAAAGGGATGATGAGCACGTTATTCATTTGGCGCATCAGTCTCGGGCTGGATACGCAAGCTGGTGGATGTGATGTAGGGATTATCCTGAGTAGGTTCTTTGCTGTGGTAGTATCAATAGAAAGGCTGCAGTTTACTGGGGATTACTATCGTTTTTAGTTTCAGTGGTTTTTTTTTAATAGTTTAAGAAAACCAACTTTATTCTCTCTCTCTCTCTCTCTCTCTCTCTCTCTCTCTCTCTCTCTCTCTCTCTCTCTCTCTCTCTCTCTCTATATATATATATATATATATATATATATATATATATATCTGTTTAGTTGTCGTTATTGCATCGCTTACCGTAGTGTGTATTTTCTTTTACGGGTGAGGGGTGAGATGTCTTTAGGCAATTGTCAGTTCGTCGACACATGTGTGTCCCATGGAAAGTTCCGCAATCAATACCCCCCCCCCCCCCCTCCTTCACTTCACTTCCACACACCCATGAGGCGACCTGGGATACAAATAAAACCCACCTAGAAATCTTAAAACCTGTGGTGTACCGTCGTAGATCCTTTTTCTGACATAGTGCAAACAACCGTTTCTCTTTTTGCTCTCTTCGTACTCTCCCATCGCCTTCTGTATTGCCGTCGATGCTCATGATTATGCAAATTGGAGGCAGTGATTTGCATGCTGTCTTCTGCCCTTTGATTGGCAATGTAAGGCCATCAATCGGTCACGTGGCCTCTGTGGGCGAGCGACATCTTAGCTGACTTGCTAATTGGCCGGAGGGAAGGGTGGTGTGTGTGTTGGGGGGGGGGGGGGGCTCAGGAGGGAGGTCGAGGAGAGGTAGAGGGCTCGAGCACATGTCTGTCATTGTCAATGTCTACAACGACTCGCACAGAATGGCGGAGTCAGCGTATCTGTGCTTTGGGAATCGTCCAGAGCTCTGGGAACATTCCAGGAGATTAAGGTTGCAGGACAGACTATTCGCCTGGTGTAAGCCGTTGCTCACCTCACCACCACCTACTCCCTTTCTACCCACCTCCACACGTCACCCATCCATCCCTGCACCTCCCCCCTTACAGTTAGAAAGATATGTTGACAGCAAGTTTGTTAAAGGTGGATGACTGTTTGTCAGGGTGAGAATTTTGCCAAAGTGACACCTGCTTGGTGAGAGATTTGGAGTGAGGAGGTTCGTCATCAAATGCAGATCATGATGGCGATAATGACATCATTGATCAATAATGAGGTGAATCATTTAATGAGACGGGAGATTCCACATCTGGTATCATTGATAACAAGTAGTACCTACCATGACTTTGGATTTAGCGGTTAGATCCCTCCATCGCTGTACTTGCTAGTTGTTGATTTTAGTTATTGAAGTCGCATGCTTCAAGCACTGTTCTCAAAGATGTTCTACTGCTACGCCAGCAAAGCGTAGACTATCTTTGCTTTTCTGCAGCTGTGAATGCTGCTGACCGTAATTGGACCATTCACTCTTGTACTGTGGGGTCTCATGTTTATGGAAACAAAGTTATCTCAAATGCCTATCCCACCTTTTCATTCCCCCCCCTCTCCCCCCCCCCCCCCCAGCTAACACAGTATTACAGACCACATTCAGGACACTCGTTACGTTCCTGTGAAAACTAAGGTTTATTCTGCAATAGTTATCCTATCCATGTGTTAGACACCGGAAAAACACTGAAGCTGAAATAATAATTATGGCGTTTCTTCGCGTGCTGATGCGTGCGTTTCCTTGAACTGCGGTTTGTGAAGACACTGATGATGAGCTGCAGAGGGAGATACAGAGACAGTGATTAGTGTAGATAATGATGAACGCGACGAACACAAGGTGAAGAGTCGGTGAGACAACGGAAGTGATAAGGACAGCTTCAGAAAGGGGTCAGAGGGGTGGTGTGGGTATGGGGATAGTACATGTATTTTTGTCTGGCGGACAGGAGATGAGACACCAAGGGGCGCAAGCTGATTTGGGACGCGCAGAGGATACGAGTTGTATTGATCCGTGCCCCTCTCTCTCTCTCTCTCTCACACACACACACGCACACACACACACTCTCTCTCTCTCTCTCTCTCTCTCTACCTCGCACTGTAGTATGTGCGTGAATTGCTGTGACGACCGAGATCCCACTCGCACACAGCAGCCAACGAATCCCATCCCGCACTGAACTCACACACACACACAACGATCGACTTGGGCTCCCGCAGGCCTGTCCAGCACACCGTAGGGAAACAAACCAGCGTGGTCACCCGGTGTGAGTGTGTGGTGTAGCCACAAGGAACCAGGCCAGACAATCACAAACCACGGGGCCACGAGGGGCACGAAACACACCGGGACTTGACCATACGCACTGTGTTAACATTTAGCACAGAACCCCGACTGCGTAGAAAGGAAACGGTTATGCCTGTCTTTTGGTCTGTCGTCGACGTTTTGACCGTTTTGTGGTTCGTGACAAACTCTCCTCTTCTGTGAATGTGGCTCTCGACAACGTTTAGACTGTTATGAATGGTTCGTTCTCTTCTCAATTTGTTCAAGTGTTACTGAAGGAAACTGTCGTGTCTCAGTTTCATCTACGTTTGGACTTTTTTTTTTTAATGTTTCGCGCTCTGTTCAGTTGTACATATGCAGTGACGAAAATAAATGTTTCTTTCTTATCCAAGTCGTCGTTAGACTGTGTCGCGTTCTATTCGGTTCTATTGTGCGTGTAGAAATTAAATTGTTGTTTCTTTCTTGCGTTCGTCAACGTTTGGACTCTTTGTGTGTCGCGCCCAAGTCAACTCCAATCTTGTGTGTGTTCAGGAAAAATATAGCTTTGTCTCTCATTCCTTTGTTAACGTGTAGAATTGTTGTGTGTCGCGCCCTACTCTCCTGTGATCTTTTGCTGGCGTGCATTGTGATTGTGTTGTTCGGCGTCTTGTGTGTGAGCGTGACTGTCGTATTGATCGCCTTCAGGAACTCATCCCAAGTTCCCTTTTGAAGAAAACTGTGCTCGAGGAGGTGACATTACTTAGGGCAAGGTAACTTAGGGGTCTTTTGAGGCGCGAGCAGAATGTTATCGCGTTACAGCATGACAGCCCTAGAAGGTAAGGGTCGTTTGAAATGCGGAGAGAAATTTATTGACGGAGAAAGTCGTTTTATAGCAGTGGAAGTCTGACCTTTTAGGAAGAATAATTAAAAGGCCTATGGGTTTTAGATGAGAAGAAATAACCTGCACTGATGAAATGCCATAGGGTTTGAAATAAGAAGAACTAATTTGCACTGATGAAATGCCATACGATTTGAAACACGAAGAAAATTACCTGCGCTAAATGAACTGCCATTGGGTTTTAAAGTTTAAAACAAGAATAAATAACCTGAACAAATTAATAACCTGCACCGATGAAATGCCATTGGGTTTAAAACACGAAATAAAAATAAAAACCTGCACTGACGATATGCAATAGGGTTTGGAACGAGAAGATAACCTGCACTGATGTAATATCCTATTGTTTGAAACAAGAAGAAATAACTTGCAGTGCACTCGAGGCGAGCCTTGATGGTGAGGGAGCGAGCTAGAGATGGAAAGCAAGACATCGATTGCTCAAGATACCGTGTGATGTTTAAATGAACTCGCTAGGCGGGCTCTTCAGAGATGAAGTAGCGGTGAGAGAAAGAAAGGTCGATTGAAGTCAAAGTCTTTCCGGTGAACACACCGGGACTGGAGACAGAAATCTCACATCGATTTCACCGCTACTCAGTGAAGATGCTTAACTTGTTGCACAGTGTGAGAGCGCTCAGTCAGAGATAATACAGCAAGGAGTAAATTATCGTAAGGTGTGTCTTTAAGCAGCCGTCAATCGTTGCAGATGTAAGAAGTGTTGGGATATTTAGCGTTTTTGCTTTCATGGTCAAGGAACAAAACCCACTTCAGAATATGTACCTATCTTCAAATGGATTCTGAATTCCAGACTAATTGCTGCTTCAGAGAATAATTGCTGGGAAACCTATTTTAAGTGGGTTTTTTTTTAACAACTGAACAAAGGGGGAAATTCGACGTTGGTTATCATTAACTACCTGAGTAAACAGCTTGTCTGATACTGTGATAGAATTCGATAGTGTCTCTAAAACCTCGCTGACTTAAAATGTCATAGATGACAACGTGGGATATGAAAATCTTATTTAACATTGGTTATATCAATGTCTTAATTGTGGCCGAAGGAAAATGGCGATACCAGCAACTTCTATCAGTGTAAAAAAGCAGCTCCCTGTCAAAGAATACAATGAGTCGATTGTGCGTTTTAGCCGTGGTTGCTAGGGTTGTAGGAATCGATTGCTCATGGCAGACGTGATGTAAATGTAAACCACCATCCGAAGCGCTGTGTCATGGAGACGGGCCTGGTTTGATGTGAGCGCAGTTTGGGCTGACAATCAGTCTTCAGGCCTGCTAGAGCTTACAATAATGGGGCTTGAAATACCGTCAGCATTGTTGTATTTTTGACTCACATGCGAAGCAAAAGTGAGTCTATGTACTCACCCGAGTCGTCCGTCCGTCCGTCCGTCCCGGCGTCCGTCCCGGCGTCCGTCCGGAAAACTTTAACGTTGGATATTTCTTGGACACTATTAAGTCTATCAACACCTGATGTGGCCTGATGGTGTATGGTTACAAGATCTCAAAAAACATGTGCGGCAACTTGACCTCACTTCAAGTTCAAGGTCACAGGGGCCGTAATTGTTGTCTTAAAAACGAAAATTTTTCACATTTTCGCATTTTTTTTCTGAAGTTATCGAGAATGGCAACCTTAGCTATGTATGCTATACAGGGCAATGTAAGCCCTATCTTTGGACACCAGTTTGGTTGACCTTGCTTCAAGGTCAAGGTCGCAAGGGTCCTTTAAAGTTGGATTGTATGCATATTTTGAAGTGACCTTGACCCTGAACTATGGAAGATAACTGTTTCAAACTTAAAAATTATGTGGGGCACATGTTATGCTTTCATCATGAGACACATTTGGTCACATATGATCAAGGTCAAGGTCACTTTGACCCTTATGAAATGTGACCAAAATAAGGTAGTGAACCACTAAAAGTGACCATATCTCATGGTAGAAAGAGCCAATAAGCACCATTGTACTTCCTATGTCTTGAATTAACAGCTTTGTGTTGCATGACCTTGGATGACCTTGACCTTGGGTCACATGTATTTTGGTAGGAAAAATGTGTAAAGCAGTTCTTAGTGTATGATGTCATTGCTAGGTTTAGTTATTTGACCTTGACCCTGAAGGTCAAGGTCATGTAAAAGTCAAGGTCAAGCATGTGAGTCGTATGGGCTTTGCCCTTCTTGTTGTTACTTAGCAACCGTCAGCTGATAGTTAGAAATGGTTATCATCCAGGTACCTGTGACAGTAATGAGTATCCGTTCATCAACGTGTCATGTGTGTCGCCAAGGGCTTAAGTTTGTATAGCGGTCATCCAGCCTCGTTGACCGCCACTATACATCGTTGGTGGCAGAGAGACTGAGAAAGAAAGCACTGGAGCGTAATGCTCGCATACTGCTTGCTTGCGGCAATACTATGAGCTGTACACAAACCTCTCTGCTTGCTTAGGTCTTTGAACAGAGGTCTAACTGTAGCGTTTCCAACAGAATCAAGACGTTTTAATGTCACACGGAGCTTGGAAGACAGGAGACAGGAAACGAGAGGAGTTTTCTGAAAGGGCGTTCTTCTCCTTGACTGCTTTTATAGGTCAGCATCGTTGTTGCCTTTCCACAGAGGGATCGATAGCAGTGACTTGGGCGTGCTGTGACACTATCCACACACACGACAGTCTCGTCAGACAAGTAACAAGCACCTGTTGTGTTTTGTTGATTCACTTGCTTGCTGGACTATTGTGTATTTTGACTAGTTCAACTGATTGATTTTCTGAAAAACGACAACTAACATTAATTCATAACATTTACTTGACTGTGTTGTGACAACAAAAGACAGGGGAGGGCCGAGTCTCGCGTGCAATAGCTTCAAGAATCTTCTCTTAAAAAACAAACAAACAAAAAACCCTGATGTGTCCAATTGATTGTTTAATTTTTTTAATTTGCTTGATTAATTACCCAAAGTGGTCGATGAAAGTGACGACTGTGCTGTGACAACCAGGGACAGAAAAGAGCCGTCTCTCTCACGAACAGCAGCTTCCGTAAACTCCAAGACGTTGTGCGGATTGAATTGATTGCTTGGCTGAAGTTCTATTTCTTTGATAAAATTGATTGCTTGACTGAACCGTTATTCAGCTAAATAAAGTGATTGAAAACCTGAGTGCAGGGCTGGGGAGACTGTGAAGAACTAGCCAACCTGAGTGCAGGGCTGGGGAGACTGTGAAGAACTAGCCGTAGAGAGGGGTGTGGGCAGGTTAGGATTGCCGCACAGCGTGAAGACTCTACACTAACTCCACAAAACCAAACCATGGCTTTCTTTTACTCATTAAACTGATGTCTTGGTTTGAAAAGCAACTACTGCAACGTACGTGCTCCGCTTAATGTGGAATAAACTGATTTCTTGATTGGAAATCAACAACAGCAACTATTGCAAAGTGAGAGTTGTGCCTGCTTGGAGTAAACAGATGTAAGTGCTATGCATACGTGGAGTAAACAGATGCCACTTAAGAAGTTAACAGATTTCTTGATTGGAAACACTACAACAGCAACTGAGCTTACTGACTGGAATGCACATTTCTTCATTGCAAAAACAATAACAAGTGACCCTACAAGTTGAAGTGGTGAGCATGCTGTGCTGACAATGCAGCCCTAGAGAGAGGCGGTGAGATGTGAGCAGACTGTGAGGATAGTGCACGGCGAGCTGGTCGCGTTGAGCTGGTGGAGCGAGAGCCGCGTCAAGACTGTGGAAGAGGGGGACACAAGAGTGGCGGCAGCACGGTGTGTGTCCTCTGGGGATCGATAGGGAGAGGTAGTCAAGTAGGTAATGGCTGGTCCAAGACATAGCCTTCTTAAGGTGGACGTTGGCACTTCAAGCAACATTCCTAGCTCATTCTTGTAGCGCATTTTCCCTTTAAAATCTGGACTTTACAAATCTTGAAGTAGCTAGACAGTAAACTCTGTGAAGTAGTTAATGGCTAGCGGTAGAAACAGCCTTAAAAAGATGAAGGTTGGCCCTTGAAGCAATCTTCCACGTCTGCTCCTTCCAGTTTCGTCTTGGAGTGAAGTTACTGTTAAAATCACGACACGAACTTCAATACTCGTTACGTACGCCATTCTAACCAGTACGTCACCAAACCCCACGTTCTCTGCTCAAACCGCCTCCGTCTTCCTGCACGCGTCGTCAGGTGGAGTCCACTCATCCCATGGTTCGGGTGGATTTTCTGCTGAATGGACAACACTTCTTTCTTGACTTCCACGCGAAGCTTTCTACGCGTTAGCCTTTTGTGTCGGAGTATTTTGTGATTTCAATTAGTGTTACACCCTCCGTTGAAATATTTGTGATTTTTATACCCTCCGTCTCAGTATTTGTTATTTCCGTTAACCCGTTGCTTGGAATTGTGTGATCAAAGTGGAGATAATTATCGTTTACGGCAAACGCTGTAAAGAAAATGTCGGATCAAGGGATTTGGTGGTGTTGCTGAAAGCTGTGTGTTGATCCAGTTTTGTGTGTGATACAGGTTTTATCAAGCGGGAAACTCCTCTACATCTGAGGACCCCAGAAAGATGTGTCAAGTGTCTGTCTGAGCTATGAAACGCTGTTAACATTGGGCACAACGTGTTGCCATAGTACTGTTGTGAACGGGCGACGGATTGTGAGGGAATTTCTGCTGTTTGCCATGAACAGGTGGAAGCTTCGAGATGAATTTTGCGAGAGGTCATTGTGTTAAAGAAACGTGTGAGTGATATTTCTTCTTCTGTTGTTTGTCACGTACAACTGGAAGCTTCAAGGTGAATTTTGCGTTCATGGATATATATATCTGGCAACTTGAACATGAATATTACGCCCATTAGGGTATACACATACACGCTCGTCGTGTGATAGATAGCCGCAGTACAAGACTCACCATGGATGACCACGGGTTTGTACCCCTACACCGCTACCAACCGGAGTTGTTGTCGCACCGTGTTCAGGCCCACTGCAACAACCCGTGTCACAGCCGCTGTCAGTCGTTCAGCCAGTCCTTCAGTCACGGCAGCGGTCATGCAGACAGTTTGCACGTGCCGCTCTTTGACGACTTCAACCATCGACACCGGGGTCGCACACGTCGTCGGCGATCTCGTTGCCTGGCCATCCCAGGTGGGTGGAATTACCATGGTGGGTACCATTGGTTGCACTGTATCAGGCAACAGGATTTACTTTTTGTTTAACACTGTACAATATTTTACAGTGTAAAATATCTTAGGAGAAGCACAGAAGACCAAAATGTATTGATGCGATTTTAGGTGGGCAGGTTGTTTGGCCTTGTATCGGGTAACAGGCTCTTTTTTGGGGGGGAGGGGGGGGGGTAATTTTTGTGTGTGTAAAACATCTTAAGAGAACCACAAAAAGATCGCGATTCAAGATCGTTGTACTGCCGTCAAATGTTCAGAGTTGTTCTGGTCGAGCGATTCACACAATGCCTTAAAATCGTGGTTGTAGATTATGCGTGCAGCATGTGAGAGAGAGAGAGAGAGAGAGAGAGAGAGAGAGAGAGAGAGAGAGAGAGAGAGAGAGAGAGAGAGAGAGAGAGAGAGAGAGAGAGAGAGTCTAATTGAGTGCATGGCTAACCTGTAATGACATTATCTATCAGGACAATAGGGCTCCGAAATATTAAACAGGGGGGGGGGGGGGTTCCCAAACGTGTGTGCTGGCTTGGTTTTAACCCGCATTCTAACACCCACTCAATCAGCCAGTTTGAGTCAGCAATAGCCATCATAATGTTTCTCAACGTGATGAAAGTGTTCTAACCCCAGCATTGTGGTACACCGTTCCGCTCGCTCTGGGATGTTGACAATTCCTGAAGAAAATGTAAGTTTTACGCCCTCACGGCAAAGCCAATTAGGGGCATGTTACACGGGAAAACCCGGCTTCGTATAAACAATAAACAATAATAATAATGCAGCGGGGGAGGGGGGGTAGACAGTAGACTGCCGGCTGCTAGAGGAGACCTGAAATGGGCTAGGGACCGGGTTGGGTCGTCTTGGGTCAGTGCTGAAATGGTTACTTTGATGGGCTGTTGGCCGAACGGACACCGGGGCTTCAGTATTTTTGCATGCATGTATTCGTGTTTCCAAGGCCTTAGGCTTTCGCTGTGACCCTGGGATCTGTATCGTGCGCATGCGTGCACACGGGGGGTGTTCGGACACCGAGGAGAGTCTGCTCAAAGTTGACTCTGGGACACACATCCCGCGCCGAACTTGGGGGTTGAGCCCACACTGATAGTAACGATAGTAACAACCGGTTTTTTAAAGCCAGCGCCTCTGCCGACTGGGCAAACTCCCCACCCAATATGTTGGGGTCAAGAAGTTCCATGGAGGGCGGGGGGTATGGAGTAACACATAGTGTTTTGCTCAGAACATTCCCGCCCAAGCAGAGCCGCGCTTACCGTGAAGCTGGCAGTCAGTGCTACCAAATGTCGTCTGTGTCTACCACTCGGTGGTGACTTAATGTGGGTCTATGTAAGCAGATGCCAGCGCAAGAAATCTGATGCAGAGTCAGGAGGCGGTTTGGTACAAGAGAACCTTAGAGGCCACAGCCTCGGCCGTCGAAGGGATCTGTGTGTCTGGAGGCACATTTGGTTTCTGAGGTTCAAGCGGAGCTGTTGCCTCTGTTTCCCGTGTTTGGAGGCGTTTTTGGTATGGAAGCAAACCTGTAGGTTGGGGCCTCAGCCTATCGGGATGCCAGGACTACAAAATGTGTGTCTTGATGCACATTTAGCTTAAGATTCAAAACAATTCCTGAGTGGTCTGTCAGACATTTCAAGAACTTAATCCTCGACGATCTTTTCTCTCTCTCTCTCTCTCTCTCTCTCTCTCTCTCTCTCTCTCTCTCTCTCTCTCTCTCTCTCTCTCTCTCTCTCTCTCTCTCTCTCTCTCTCTCTCTCTCTCTCTCTCTCTCTCTCTCTCTCTCTCTCTCTTCCATCCATACCTCATTTTTTTCTTGTATATCCACTCCGCGCACCCCCTCCCTGCTGTATGTGTCTTGTAATTTATTTCTACTTTACTTATTCCTATTTCTTCTTGCGATTGTTTTCCCGTTCTTTCTGTGTTGTTTCTTTGGCGTGTGGAAACATATGTATGACTTTAACAGAGTTGTGAAGCCAACCTGCCAGCACCCAGCTGCTAGTGGTTTGATTTTGCAGCACTAGTTTGTTCACCTTTGCCCACGATTCCGACGGAAATCCATTTAGCTAAATTTCCGCGAGGGAGAGAACACTGCAGCTGCCCTAATACACTGAGAAATGTGCAATTGTAACACAGCAGCAAAAAGTTGGGGGGGGGGGAGGGGTGGGGGGAAGGGCTTAATAGGCTTGATGATAGCAAAGCATTGATTCCCAATCGTTGCTTCCTTTCTAACGTTTTGGGTCTTCTTTTTTTTCTACGTTTCTTTTCTCTTTTCTGTCTCTCTTTTTCTCTGTGTTTCTTCCTTTGTTTTCTTTCTTCCTTCACATCCAACCAGAAAACGTTCCCCTGCCTATTTATTTGTATACTCTCCAGGAAAAACCAGTTTGTCTGTTAATGAAACAAGCGTGAACCAAAGATATAATTAAAAACCTTGTTTCTTTTTCTTTCAAAGTGTGTTTGATTCAGAATGAATATTTTTTTTAATCTGACACGTCAGAAAATATTATTTTTTTATGGCACTGAATTTATAATGAAAGGTAGTCACAAAGATCATATCAGTTCAAGCGAACACGCCTAGATGTTCACTGCAGGACAATATAATTGGCGAGAGCAGTGTGTTGTGTATTTATATATATGATATAAATGTTCCATTATTATAAGCAGCCACTGTTTCCCCAGGGTATGTCTAGTTTCTCCCTAATATGAAATCGATAGGAGAATGACCCCCAATGAATAGTACAATGTCAGAACAATAGCGTAACTTGTCTCTCCACTTAAAGACGCCGTCCTTGCCGCCTGCACTTTTGAAAATAATTTTAACATGAAAACCCCACTCTACACAAGAAGAATCTGTGCTGTTGATGTTTAAAGTGAAAGATGCTCTTATCCAGTGTAAAAGCTTGAAGACATCTTTGGGTGTGAACATGGTCGCTTTTACGAGAAGGAATGTATCTTTATTATGGGGGCCAGGAGGCCCCCATTCATACGGATAGTTTCAAGGTTGACCATGGGCAGCGCCATTTTGTTGTGAAATACGTCATCAGTTTGTGTACACAGGAAGTTGTGACATCCGTCACCCTATGGGAGGGGTGAAGGCAACATTGTTCATCAGTAGAAAGTTGTGAAATCCGTCACCCTATGGGAGGGGTGAAGGCAAAATTGGTCATCACTGAGTCTGTGTAACACAGGAAGTTGTGAAATACGTCACCCTATGGGAGGGGTGACGGCAAAATTGTTCAACAAAAACATCTTAGGTCGACCTGTGCAGGGTCAACCGCAACAAACTCAAACCATTCATACTTTGCTGTATTTTAGTGACTTATATACCGACATTTTTATTTCTTATTTTTAGCACAGGTGTAGGAAAAAATCATGAACCAAAATGTTATTTATTTTCTAATTTAACATTTGTTTTACAAATGTGACCATGGTCTTTTAAACATACAGTGACATTAAACATTGTTATGTTAAAAAAAAAAGAGAGAAAAAGCTTTTGTGCACAAATCAGAAAATACATTGAACATTTTACCTACTGGCCAAACCGTGAGTGTCTGTGGCAAAGCCCGACCCAGGAAATTGCACTGATTTTATATTTAGATCAGAGGGAAATTGTCAAGAACAGGCGCTTGCATTTGGATGTGTCCAATGATAGTAGGTTTGGTTGTGATCAATCAGAATAATGTAGGAATATTGGCGTAGAGGCGCGTCCCCCGGGTGGTGGATGGGGGAGCCTTCTCGACTAATTTCTGAGAGAAGGTCGCATCACTCTCGATGCCGTGAACCTAATTAGGATCTTTTTCTTGTTTCTTCTCTATTTCTGCCTCCCCAAAGTCCTTTTACTTTCCTTTTCTCACCCATAAAATTCTTCACTTATTACCCTTGTTAAGTGGTTCTTGTGTCGTCCTGATATGGCTCTGCGTAGTCGGCTGGACGTTAAGCAACAAATAAACAAACAAACAAGTGGTTCTTGTATAGAATATAGTCAATGTTTGTAAAGATTTTAGTCAAGCAGTATGTAAGAAATGTTTAGTCCTTTGGACTGGAAACTTGCATTCTCCCAGTAAGGTCATATATTGTACTACGTTGCAAGCCCCTGGAGCAATTTTTTGATTAGTGCTTTTGTGAACAAGAAACACTTAACAAGTGGCTCTATCCCATCTCCCCCCTTTCCCCTATCCCATCTCCCCCCTTTCCCTCGTCGCGATATAACCTTCGTGGTTGAAAACGACGTTTAATATCATATTCTTACTCCGAATCACATTAGCATTGAGTCACCTGAGATGCTTATCACTGAAAAACGCTTACCCGGCTAAAGAATTTAAAGGGAAGCAACCCCATCACCAAAACGAAAGTGAAAGTAGCTTTGGTAATGGGCCAGTACACCGGGAGTTACCTCCCATACGGGTGTATGCCACGTCACTTCCTCTAGGAACACGTGCCTATTATCATACGTCTTTTTCACCTCGGAGAGGACGGTTCACTTTTTGACGCTCTGTGGCTGACCTTGTGTGTTTGAGTGACACCCGCCGGCCACGTTACCCAGCTTGTCTGCTCGCCTTGCCTACAGTTTGGTGAGCTCGTTCCCGTTTGTTGTTGGTTGTTTGTGCTGTTTCGTTACTGTACGTTGTCCGTTTTTTACGGACTTGTGTGTCAGTGACTTGCGTGTTTCGCCATTTTGTTGTGTGAGTTAGTTAGCTAACTCGTGTGACTTTGCTAGTAGCTCTGCGTGCCCTCTTTCTGTTTGGGCAAGTGTAGCTTTAGTATTTTGTTGACGCGTAAGCGTGTGTGTTTACTGTGTTTTCAGTCGTTTTGACTTACGTTTCAGTAAATCTTTTTACTTTGCCACGTGTTGTTGACGTTTGTGTCAGTGTCTTGCGTGTCGCCATTTTGTTGTGTGAGTTAGTTTTCTAGCTCGTGTGACTTTGTTTGTAGCTCTCCGTGCCTCTGCTTGTGGGGCAAGTTTAGCTATAGTATTTTGTTAACGCATTAGTGCGTGTGTTTACTGAATTTTCCAGTCGTTTAGACTTATGTTTCAGTAAATTTTTTCGCGTTGCCACGTGTTGTTGTCAACATGTCTGATTCAGACAAGCGCCGTGGCAAGTCGGACCCCAAGGGGAAAATTAAGGCTAAGTCTTCCTCTTCCAAAGCAACGTTACTTGTTACAGACCAAGAGCGTAACACTTTGTTGGCTGTACCAATTTCGGCGCCTAGCGCTGTTACTACTTCTGCTTCTTTTGCGGCGCCTAGCGCTACTGTTACTTCTGCACCTGTCTCTACATCGGAGACTTCGTCTTCTTTGTTAGCACCTGGACAAGGTGCGTTGGTTTCCTCTCTGTTAAAGTCACTGGTTCCAGAAATCCGCAGCTTGGTGCAGGCAGAATTTCAGCGTTCCGTCGCCAGCAGTTCGGCGTTTCCGGCATCTGGCAGTGACGTCCGGGCATTGGCTTCCGTGTCTTTGTCCTCCACTTCCGGCTTGGAGCAGCGTCCTCCCTCTTCAGCGTCGGTTGGTAAGCAGAGCTGGTCCGATAGCCCTCGTGAGGCGCCTGGACGTTCTCCTTCGGGGGACAGCTCTTTCGCATCGGGTCACGACCGATACCTTGCTGATCTTTCATTTCCGGCGATAACCTACGAGGCCCCGGACTTGTTCGAACAGCGGCGGCAGTCGGTTTCGACTGCCGCATTTCCGGCACTTGCCGGAAGTGATGATCCGTCCGCTCCGGCACGCTACGGCGGTCGCGGCAGGATGGAGTATTCACTGACTTCCGGTCCTTCCGGATCGCGAAGTCAACCAGTGCAGTCTTCACTTCCGCATTTTGCGGTTCCGTTGACTACACTTCCGGTTTCGGCCGGAAACGCTTCTTCCTCTTCTGGTGGTTCCTTCCGGATACCAGATAGTGGATTACAGCGTGCGCCTTCCGGCTTTCAAGCGCCTAGGCTTGAGCAGGCATCACTCCACTCAGTCGGGGGAGTGACGTCAGCTCATCCAGCTCCGGTTTTTGCGGATGGTCGTCCTGCTTACCCTTTACCTTCACAGGGTTTTGGGCGGCAGGATGACGTTAGTGCTCAGGCTTTTCCGGTTTCCGGTTTGCCAGGGCATGCTTCTGCTTCCGGAACTGGTGACTTCGGTCATGGTTCCACGTGTGACTATTCTGATGCTCCATCAGTGGTCAGCGAGGAGTCGCGGGGCGTGTTTCCGTCGAAGCTCAAGTCTGTTCTTGACGTCGCGGCGGAAGTAACGTCTCGTTATTTTCCTGAAGGGGTGGTGGCTGCGGACTCTTCCGCATCATTCGTTCCTTCTGCCATGGCGGACTTCCGGCCGGCACAGGAGGATGTTTCTTCCTTCCGGTTCGCCGAGTCTCCGTCAGTGGCTTACCAACTTTCGCATTCACTGGTTCGTCCAGCACATGCGGGGAGTGGTATTCGGCCAGTGCCTGTTCCGTTACTGCTTCCTTTTGGTCCAGTTCCGGAATCAGCTCAGCAGTGGGTGGCTTCAGCTGCCCAAGCCTCTTCCTTCGTGCCTACGGCCAATAGGAAGCTTGGCATGCCCAATCAGAGCCAGAATTGGCTGGCGTCTTTTGCACTCCCTAGGGCTACCCTTCCGGTTTCCCGGGAATTGCTGCCTCTTCTGACTAAACCGATCAAGCGTGATTCGGTTTTGCCGGTTTCCGAGGCTTCCCTCCTCTCTGCTGAGGAGGTTGGACGTCGGCAGATCGAACTGTCCTCCATTGCGGAGACTCTCGTTCGGGCTCTGTCTCGGGCATTGACCGATTCGCTAGTTCCTTTCACTCTCAGTGAAGAACAGAATGCGGACGATGTCTCTGCGCTTTTGACCGCATTGGCCAAGGTCAATGAGGAACAATTGCGTCTTTCCTCCCTGCAGTACACCCAAGCGGTACTCTGCAGGAGGGATCTCTTCCTCTCGCAGTCCCAATTCACGGAGCTGGCTACTAGGGAGACCTTGAGAGTCTCCCCGGTCTC
Organism: Littorina saxatilis; assembly: GCF_037325665.1. Lineage (NCBI taxonomy): Eukaryota > Metazoa > Mollusca > Gastropoda > Littorinimorpha > Littorinidae > Littorina > Littorina saxatilis. Next base: position 10,011,785 of record NC_090249.1, on the reverse strand, counting down.
AGAGGAGTCTCTCTTCTGTCCGCTGGCACTGGATGCCAGACAGAAGGAGATTCAGTCAAACAAGGACAGTCAGTTCCTTGACTACACTCTGAAGGGGGTGAAACAGTCTCAGCCTTCTAAACAGAAGCAGGCTCAGACATCGTCTAACCCCAAGCCAGCTCAGAAGCGGCAGGCTTCGCCGGCCGCTCGTGGTGGGAAGAAGAGGACGGCATCGGGGAGGGGGCGTGGCGGCTCTGGAAGTAAGCCACACCCCCAATGAAGCGCTCCCGATCTCACCTCCCTCCCGCCCTCCACCTTGGTGATGGCGGGAGGCCCCTCCCGGGCACTTTCTCGTTGGATGTCGGTAGTAGACAGCCAATGGATTGTGGGAGTGGTGAGTTCGGGCTTCCGTCTACTCTGGCGGGAGGAAAAGGCGCCTCTTACCCGAGTGCCTCCGCGGTTCAAGCCCCCCTTCTCGCAGGAAGCACGTTCCGTCTTGCAGTCGGAAATTGCCTCCCTGGAGCAGAAGGGCGCGGTGGAGAGAGTTCGGGTCCACAGCTCCCTGGGATTTTACGGGCGTCTGGTCGCTGTTCCCAAAGCATCAGGAGGATGGCGTCCCGTGTTGGATTTATCTCTCCTCAATACTTTCTTGAGGGAGATAAAATTCAAGATGGAGACGCCAGCCTCTGTCCGAGACTCTCTCCGCCCAGGAGACTGGGTGACCTCGATCGATCTCACGGACGCATACTTTCACATTCTTATGCATCCGACCGACCGGAAATGGCTTCGTTTCCGGTGGGGAGATCAGATCTACCAGTTTCGCGCACTCCCTTTCGGGCTGTCTCTCGCACCGTGGATTTTCACCACGGTGGTGAGACAGGTCTGTGCACTGGTGAGGTCCCAGGGTATCCGTCTGCGGGCTTATCTGGACGACTGGCTCATCATGAACCAGTCCCAGAGCGGCTGTTCGCAGGATACCCTGACGGTTCTTCGAGAATCCAACTGGTTGGGGTTCTCGATCAACCGGGTAAAGTCGGAGCTGACCCCGTCACAGACATTCACTTATCTGGGGATGTCTTTCGACACGGTCGCTTGGACTGTCCAGCCTTCTCAGAGAAGGGTGGACAAGCTCCAAGCTCAGATTCGCTCCACTTTACCTCTCCTGATGGCTTCCATCCGCTCGCTCGCCTCCATCTTGGGGCAGATGGAGTCTATGGCTCTTCTGGTTTCACTGGGCCGGGTCCACAAATGTCCGCTTCAGTTCGCGCTGAAGCCGTTTGTGGACTCTCCTCTGGTGGACTGGGACGCCCTCATCCCTTTGCAGGGATGGTTCCGGTCTGCGACCCTTCCGTGGTTGCACACGGAGTGGGTCTGCAGAGGTGTTCCGATCGTCGTGCCCCTCCCCGACCTGGACCTCTTTACAGATGCGTCCAGGGAGGGTTGGGGGGCACATACAGATCTTCAGACTCCTCCCTTTCCGTTACTCAGCCGAGTAATCCGGAAAGCGGAGATGGAGGAGCCGGCCCTTCTTCTTCTGGTCGCTCCTCTGTGGCCGTCGCAGGTCTGGTTTCCAGATCTTCTTCGGCTTGCCCAAGGGCCCCCCATTCCTCTCGCACTCGTGCGAGGGGAACTAGTGCAGCCCCGAACAGGCATTCCACACGAGGAGCCCAGTCTTCTGAAGCTTCACGTGTGGAAGTTGTTCGGGACTCGCTGAAGCGCTCTGGGGCGTCGTCTTTGACTCTGGACTTGGTGGCTCGCTCGCATAGAGCGTCCACCTCTTCAGTTTATGCTTCCCACTGGAAGGCATGGACTGCCTGGTGTTCAGCTAGAGGGGTGAGTTCGGTGGCTCCGCGCTCTATTCAGGTCGCTAACCACCTCTCTTTCATGTCTTCACAGGGCGCCTCAGTCTCCTCGTTGAGGGTCCGGCGCTCCGCTATCTCGGCGACTCTTCAGCAGATTGGTCGTTCTGTTCGAGTCGGGGGCGTTATAGCTGCAGTCATTAAAGGGGCTGCTCTTAAGGAAGCTAAAGCTCGTTTGCCCGCTCCCAAGTGGGACTTGTTTTTAATCCTGGAATTCCTTCGTTCTGCGGATTTTGAGCCTTTAAGCGAGGCCAGTCTGTTCAATGTCACTCGCAAAGCGCTGTTTCTCCTTTTGTTGGCTACGGCCCGACGGGGTAGCGAGGTCCACGCCCTGTCGGGTCAGCCTGGAGATATCTCCTTTGAGCCGGACGGTTCCGCATCTTTGCGTTTCCGGCCTGATTTCCTGGCCAAGAATCAGTCTCCGGGGCAGGCCTCTCCGCTGGTTAGAGTTAAGGCTCTGACCAGCGCGTTGGCCCCGGGTGACCCCGATTCGGTCAATTGCCCTGTGAGGGCACTTCGTCTGTACTTAGCCCGGACTCAGCCGATTCGGTCTAGTTCTCAGAAGTTGTTGTTTATCTCTCTCCTTACTAGGCGCGAGAAAGATTTGTCGAAGGTAACGTTGGCCCGGTGGGTGTCCTCGCTCATCAAGCAGGCTTATGAGTGGAGGCGCACAAAGAGGGGGGGGGTTATGCCCTCCTTGCCACTTGACTCGGCCCGAGCCCATGAGACGAGGGCGTGGGCATCCTCTCTGGCAGTTCTGCGCTCCAGACGTCTAGAGGAGGTGCTGACAACTGCGTATTGGCGTTCCGAAGATGTTTTCATAAACTTTTATCTTCGGGACGTCACAGCTCTTCGACAGGATGGCTCCAGAGGCCTTCCAGCGCTCATAGCAGCAGGCCAGTTCCTGTCCAGAACTTGATGGTGAGTTTTGATTCATTTCTAGCCCACCGCCTTGTTGATGTTATCTGCTAATGTGATTCGGAGTAAGAATATGATATTAAATGGAAAATTTCCTAAATAAATTATCATTTAATTAATATACTTACCCGAATCACATACTGTATTCCCTCCCACCTGCCCCGCTTATGGTTTTAAGATTTTTTAAAGCCGTATGATAATAGGCACGTGTTCCTAGAGGAAGTGACGTGGCATACACCCGTATGGGAGGTAACTCCCGGTGTACTGGCCCATTACCAAAGCTACTTTCACTTTCGTTTTGGTGATGGGGTTGCTTCCCTTTAAATTCTTTAGCCGGGTAAGCGTTTTTCAGTGATAAGCATCTCAGGTGACTCAATGCTAATGTGATTCGGGTAAGTATATTAATTAAATGATAATTTATTTAGGAAATTTTCCATTAAACACCAAATAAAGAAAGAATGTAGGAATAAAAATGTATGACAGTTTGGTATGATGACATGTAATTCACATATGCTGAAATATAATATTATACAAAATGTAATATTATTATGGCTGTTGCCATGACCATGAAGCCCAACAAAGGTTTAATGTAATGTAATTCAAAATACCAAAACCAAGCACCTATTAATCTCGTCTATGTGCGTGAAGATTGAGGCCGTCTGCCAGTAGCGGTTAGGTCATACAGTGGAACCCCTCTCTAGCGACCTTGAAAATGTTGACAAAAATCGGTCCTTATGGAGGGGGGTCCTTACAGAGGGAGGGGGGCGGAGTCAGGGGGCCACAAAGAAAGTCAGATTTTCTTAAAAAAAAGAAAACAGAGAAGTTTGAGTTGCTGACGACCGTTCCCTCAAGCAAACTGCTTCGATTTCATGTTTGTCCATGGTGTCCACCAGTTCTGGTGCATGTACTACCCTGGCCAAGTTTCCTCTCAAGACATCAAAGAGACCGCCCCATAGGTTAAACTCCCCATAGGTTAAACTCGGTCACTGACCCGGGTGCAGGAAGTGTTTCCTCTCTCAGATATGAAAGGGGAACCACCTCTCATAGCTAAAACTGGGTCAATGACCCCTGGGAAGAAGGTCAGTGTCTATAAAATTTTAATCCTAGGCCTGCGGCCAGGGGGGGGGGGGGGGGGAAAGTATACCGGTACCATTTGAGAATCAGACCAAATGAGAATTGAACCATTTGAGAACATCCTTTTTTTTTCAATCACTGCATCGAAGGCCTGCGGCCCGGGGTTCACATGGGTTGGTTTGTTTGTTTGTTTCAAACCCACACCCATATACACACATTTCACATTTAAACCATTTGTCGGCCCCCTGTCGATATTTATCGACTAAGTTCCTTGTCCTGTACTGTCATCTGTATCCTCCCCCCCCCCACCACCACCACCACCACCACCAATCCCCGAATATTAACGTTTCACATCATCAGCCTGTTTTTAATAAATACATAAGAAAATAATAGTTGTTTTAATTAGTATTGGACGAGACGGGGGGTGGTGATCATTCTGGTCGAAGATACCAGTGTGTTCTTTGGTATCATCACGACGGGGGTCTCCTTAGCCGGAAATTGGCAGTATTTTGCCGGACACAAACAGATCTGCCGCTGTTAGTAGCGTGCGACTGCACGAATTACGATATTATGCTCACGTGTACAATTTACGCTCATGACGGCTGACCCTGGTTTACTTGCAAGGTGAGAACACCCAGCGAAAGCTTCCAGCTAAAATGACGCAACCCATTACGCCCTATGGGGGAGATAATGGTTATTGTTCATGGATGAAATGCACATAAATGCTGGGATTTGACGTGGGCCAGTAGACAGAAAACCTGGCTGTTGGGATTTCAGGCCTATTGATCCGTGTTTTGTCCCCACCCTGGTATTATGAAGTATTCATGGCTCACTGGGGTGGCCAGATCACAGAGCGCTTACGTGTCTCAGGATAGAAACGCAGAGAGAGAGAGAGGGGAGAGCTTCCCACAAAGCAGTGCAACGTTACAGCACATTATATATATATATATATATATATATAGAGAGAGAGAGAGAGAGAGAGAGAGAGACGGACGGACGGACGGACGGACAGACACATGGACAGATACATGGACGGACAGACAGACATATGCGCGCACACACCACATGCACGCACGCACGCACGCACGCGTGCACACACACACAGACACACAGGAGGCTGACTATATTGCACGCTGTCTGCGTGTCGGAGTCTGTGGCGATTTTTGGGACCTGGTCTAGTGATCGATAGCTCTGGTGCTGAGAGACCGGGGCGGTAGCCACCAGACACACGTAATGACCACTCTGCTAATTGACTTCAAGGGGGAGGGGTTAATCTGGCGTACTGTAGACTGTGATGAGGGAGGCGGACGGGACAGGGTCTGTTGGCTGCTAGCTCTCTCCTTCTTCATGTCAGATTTGTGTCCATCAGCACACCTGCTCTTTTATTTTTTGTTTATTTTACTCTTTCTCCCCAACTTTTTGATATTGTTTCTTTTCCCTTGCGTTTGTTCCTTCAAGGTTGACAAAAGCGAAGCATAGTTGTTTATTTGTGGCCATGTTTTGTATTTGGTAGTCCTTATTGCCGCCTTTTTCACCAGCTGCCATTTTGAAATGTGTTGCTTGTTTCCTACCTATTTGTTCCTACCTTTCTTTTTTCTCTCGAAGCAGCCTTTATCTACATTGTGCTTTGGGGAAACAAAGAAGTTTCTAAGCATAGTGTAGTACTATTTAAATCCATGTAATGCTTGAAGAAATGGCACATTAAAGGTTGGATCGCCTTGGTCCGGCTTCCTGTCTTGTTGCGTGCCATTCTTTCCATTGCATTGTGCTTAGTGACTCTACATCTCGTTGCTATGACAATGAAAAGATGAATGATCATTGACTTTCTTCCACTTTCTGTATTCTGCGGTTGCTGTTGCTTTTGATTTGTGTGTGTGTCGGGGGAAGGGCTGGGGCGGCTTGTGTGTGTGTGTGTGTGTGTGTGTGTGTGTGTGTGTGTGTCCCCAATTACCGTTGACTTTTTACGTTAAGGTTGATGTGTGCGTGAACTTGATTCTTCCCTCTTCCCTTCTCTTCGTCTTTCTTCTCTGAATTGTCTCTTCTTGTATCTACTCGGTACCCTTGGTTACCCGTGTTCTTTTGTAAATCCGTTTGATCGATCTTGTTTAAACAGCATGTTCAGCAAAGGTAGCGATCACAACTTGTCTTGCAGTGGTCTGGGTTAGACAACTACTGACTAAGGATTGATGGGAATAAGTGCATTATCTCTCCCCCACGTATACACACACACACACACACACACACACACACACACACGCGCGCGCGCTGAGAGAGAGAGAGAGAGAGAGAGAGAGAGAGAGAGAGAGAGAGAGAGATTTTTTATTTGAACTTTAGTTACCGAGGCTAACAGAATGAACAATGAGAATGAGCAATGCAAATATATTCTTTTTACATTTAGTCAAGTTTTGACTAAATGTTTTAACATAGAGGGGGAATCGAGACGAGGGTCGTGGTGTATGTGTGTGTGTGTGTGTGTGTGTGTGTGTGTGTGTGTGTCTGTCTGTCTGTCTGTCTGTCTGTCTGTCTTTGCGTGTGTGTGTGTAGAGCGATTCAGAGTAAACTACTGGACCGATCGTTATGAAATTTTACATGAGAGTTCCTGGGTATGATATCCCCAGACGTTTTCTTCATTTTTTCGATAAACGTCTTTGATGACGTCATATCCGGCTTTTTGTAAAAGTTGAGGCGGCACTGTCACACCCTCATTTTTCAATCAAATTGATTGAAATTTTGGCCAAGTAATCTTCGACGAAGGCCGGACTTTGGTATTGCATTTCAGCTTGGAGGCTTAAAAATTAATTAATGACTTTGGTCATTAAAAATCCGAAAATTGTAATTAAAATTATTTTTTTTATAAAAGGATCCAAAATTACGTTCATCTTATTCCTCATCATTTTCTGATTCCAAAAACATATAAATATGTTATATTCGGATTAAAAACGAGCTCTGAAAATTAAAAATATAAAAATTATGATTAAAATAAAATTTCCGAAATCGATTTAAAAAAAATTTCATCTTATTCCTTGTCGGTTCCTGATTCCAAAAACATATAGATATGATATGTTTGGATTAAAAACACGCTCAAAAAGTTAAAGCGAAGAGAGGTACAGAAAAGCGTGCTATGCAGCACAGAGCAACCGCTACCGCGCTAAACAGGGTCGTCAATTTCACTGCCTTTTGTACGAGCGGCGGACTACGGTCATTGTGAAAAAATGCAGTGCGTTCAGTTTCATTCTGTGAGTTCCACAGCTTGACTAAATGTAGTAATTTCGCTTTACACGACTTGTTTCATCCTGCCCTCACCCATTGAGGGGGAAATCGAGAGAGAGAGAGAGAGAGAGAGAGAGAGAGAGAGAGAGAGATGGGGGGGATGGGGTGGGGGGCGTGTGAGATGACCCCATCGTCGTGTGGAACTACTGGTGATGACCTGTTATTGTCCATCAGTGCTGGAAGCAACGTCGATTGCCTTCATTACTCCTCCTGCCATTTTAATTTTCTGCTTAGCCTTTGGGAGGAAGGGGGTTGTTCTAAAATTGACCATTGATTTCGTTTTCCTTCAAGTCTCTGCGAAGAGTCGTTATTAAAATCAATATCAAGATATCCTTCCTAGGGCATGTCTTTCCGTCTTCTGCATGCACCCCTGTCTGTCTGTCTAAAGTCCTCTGTGTGTGTGTGGGGGGGGGGGTACACACACACACACACACACCGCTACCAGTACCACCCAGACCTTGTATCATCAATGATTACCCTCAAACACAGCTAGTGTTGATTACCTGTGATCTTCAATCAGTGGTCGAAACAACGCCGATCGCCATTATTACTCCTCTTACCGTTTTCCTCATCTGCCCTGGAATTCCCAACAGTGACCATTGATTTCCCAAACGTGTAAAGGAGATGAAGCCTTTCTATTTATATAAAAAAAAAAAAAAAAAAAAAAAATCCGTCTTGTAATTTTCTGCGAAGATGTCACAGAATGCAGACGATGACCTTCTCATCGCAATGATGTCCCCTAGTTTTCTTGTTCTATTAAATCGGTTTTGTGTCCGCTCCCCCCCCCCCCCCCACCACACTCACGTGTGTGTGTGTGTATATATCAATATGTCTAAGTCTCTCTTTCTCATTCTTTGTCTCATTCTCAATCTCTCTCATTCTCTGTCTCTCTCTCTCTTTCTCCTTTTCTCTCTTCCACTCACACGCACGCACACACACACACACACACACACACGTATGCAGCTTTCAGCAGAGGATAATACTTTCTTTCTTTGATCCGAGGGCTTTGCTGTTCAGCGCTTTCGTCTCCATCTATTGATTTTGCTTTTCCTCTCTCCCCTTAGCCTGTTCCCTAAAGGTCGCTCTGTCTCTGTCTTCATCCTTGTCCCCAAACGCGTGTGTGTGTGTTCTCCCTATCATTCTCTCTCTCTCGCTCTCTCACTCACACACACACACACCCATAATCACACGCACACACGATCGTTCTATATCTTGTTCTTTCCACCAACCCCCTCCCCATTACCGTCGCCGTGTGGTGAGGACACTGCTCTGTTGAAGGCCAGTCTTGTTCTTTTCTTTATTTGGTGTTTAACGTCGTTTTCAACCGTTCAAGGTTATATCGCGACGGGGAAAGGGGGGGGGGGGGTGGGATAGAGCCTCTTGTTCACAAAAGCACTAATCAAAAAATTGCTCCAGGGGCAGTTGCAACGTAGTACAATATAATTATGACCTTACTGGGAGAATGCAAGTTTCCAGTACAAAGGACTTAACATTTCTTACATACTGCTTGACTAAAATCTTTACAAACATTGACTATGTTCTATACAAGAAACACTTAACAAGG
>NC_090249.1:9797814-10002921 GCF_037325665.1 Littorina saxatilis | reverse complement strand
CATATCCGGCTTTTTGTAAAAGTTGAGGCGGCACTGTCACACCCTCATTTTTCAATCAAATTGATTGAAATTTTGGCCAAGTAATCTTCGACGAAGGCCGGACTTTGGTATTGCATTTCAGCTTGGAGGCTTAAAAATTAATTAATGACTTTGGTCATTAAAAATCCGAAAATTGTAATTAAAATTATTTTTTTTATAAAAGGATCCAAAATTACGTTCATCTTATTCCTCATCATTTTCTGATTCCAAAAACATATAAATATGTTATATTCGGATTAAAAACGAGCTCTGAAAATTAAAAATATAAAAATTATGATTAAAATAAAATTTCCGAAATCGATTTAAAAAAAATTTCATCTTATTCCTTGTCGGTTCCTGATTCCAAAAACATATAGATATGATATGTTTGGATTAAAAACACGCTCAAAAAGTTAAAGCGAAGAGAGGTACAGAAAAGCGTGCTATGCAGCACAGAGCAACCGCTACCGCGCTAAACAGGGTCGTCAATTTCACTGCCTTTTGTACGAGCGGCGGACTACGGTCATTGTGAAAAAATGCAGTGCGTTCAGTTTCATTCTGTGAGTTCCACAGCTTGACTAAATGTAGTAATTTCGCTTTACACGACTTGTTTCATCCTGCCCTCACCCATTGAGGGGGAAATCGAGAGAGAGAGAGAGAGAGAGAGAGAGAGAGAGAGAGATGGGGGGGATGGGGTGGGGGGGCGTGTGAGATGACCCCATCGTCGTGTGGAACTACTGGTGATGACCTGTTATTGTCCATCAGTGCTGGAAGCAACGTCGATTGCCTTCATTACTCCTCCTGCCATTTTAATTTTCTGCTTAGCCTTTGGGAGGAAGGGGGTTGTTCTAAAATTGACCATTGATTTCGTTTTCCTTCAAGTCTCTGCGAAGAGTCGTTATTAAAATCAATATCAAGATATCCTTCCTAGGGCATGTCTTTCCGTCTTCTGCATGCACCCCAGTCTGTCTGTCTAAAGTCCTCTGTGTGTGTGGGGGGGGGGGTACACACACACACACACACACACCGCTACCAGTACCACCCAGACCTTGTATCATCAATGATTACCCTCAAACACAGCTAGTGTTGATTACCTGTGATCTTCAATCAGTGGTCGAAACAACGCCGATCGCCATTATTACTCCTCTTACCGTTTTCCTCATCTGCCCTGGAATTCCCAACAGTGACCATTGATTTCCCAAACGTGTAAAGGAGATAAGCCTTTCTATTTATAAAAAAAAAAAAAAAAATTTAAAAAAATCCGTCTTGTAATTTTCTGCGAAGATGTCACAGAATGCAGACGATGACCTTCTCATCGCAATGATGTCCCCTAGTTTTCTTGTTCTATTAAATCGGTTTTGTGTCCGCTCCCCCCCCCCCCCCCCACCACACTCACGTGTGTGTGTGTGTATATATCAATATGTCTAAGTCTCTCTTTCTCATTCTTTGTCTCATTCTCAATCTCTCTCATTCTCTGTCTCTCTCTCTCTTTCTCTTTTTCTCTCTTCCACTCACACGCACGCACGCACACGCACGCACACACACACACACACACACACGTATGCAGCTTTCAGCAGAGGATAATACTTTCTTTCTTTGATCCGAGGGCTTTGCTGTTCAGCGCTTTCGTCTCCATCTATTGATTTTGCTTTTCCTCTCTCCCCTTAGCCTGTTCCCTAAAGGTCGCTCTGTCTCTGTCTTCATCCTTGTCCCCAAACGCGTGTGTGTGTGTGTGTGTTCTCCCTATCATTCTCTCTCTCTCGCTCTCTCACTCACACACACACACACCCATAATCACACGCACACACGATCGTTCTATATCTTGTTCTTTCCACCAACCCCCTCCCCATTACCGTCGCCGTGTGGTGAGGACACTGCTCTGTTGAAGGCCAGTCTTGTTCTTTTCTTTATTTGGTGTTTAACGTCGTTTTCAACCGTTCAAGGTTATATCGCGACGGGGAAAGGGGGGTGGGGGGTGGGATAGAGCCTCTTGTTCACAAAAGCACTAATCAAAAAATTGCTCCAGGGGCAGTTGCAACGTAGTACAATATAATTATGACCTTACTGGGAGAATGCAAGTTTCCAGTACAAAGGACTTAACATTTCTTACATACTGCTTGACTAAAATCTTTACAAACATTGACTATATTCTATACAAGAAACACTTAACAAGGGTAAAAGGAGAAACAGAATCCGTTAGTCGCCTCTTACGACATGCTGGGGAGCATCCGGTAAATTCTTCCCCCATACCCGCGGGGGGTGAAGGCCAGTCGTAGCACAGGCTGGGTGAGGGGCTGTGAGTGGAGATTATGTGGCGACTTTACCATCGGTCATATGTTTTGCTGGACTTTACAGATAAGGATGGTTCTTGTATGTTTAGGATATGTGTTTTGCAAACTGTTGAAACACAAAAAAAAGCTTTGAAGTAAGAGTGTTTGCTGGTAAACGTGCTCTTACTCTCTCCCTCTCTCCCTCTCTCTCTCTATCTCTTTCTGGGGCAACCCCTGATCTTTCCCACCTTCCTGCTTAACTTTAACTGCTTGTGCTAATGAAATCCTTTTTCTTAGTGCTGTACCTGATGTAATTTTACTTTGCTTCTGCTTTTACCGTTTGCTCGCGCACCCCATCTTCTTTCTCCAAATAAGAAGGGTACCCTTTGGGGGAGGGGGGGGGGGGGATGATGTCAAAAGGGAAGTCCGCGAAAGATTTAATCATGAGTCTTTATTCACTTTAAAAAAAATTTTTTTTAACTGTGTTGAACCTTTCAGGGAAATGTGAAAAGTGGAGCATTTTAGATCTTCTGTTATTTTTCTTCGCCGTCTTTAAAAAAAAAAAAAAAAAAAGCAACGAAAACCCAACTTCTTGTTTTTCTCTTTTATGGTGTCACAATTATTTTTTCATTGATTTGGTGCATCGCTTGCCTATGGAATGTGGAATGGGTTTTATGAAAAGCCCAGGGGAGTATTAACTGACAAGAAACGATGTCGTGCCATTATAATAATAATGCTGTTTCCCCCTGTATGCTATTTTCTTTATCACCCTTGCGACACAGCCAGGGCGATCAAACCAGCTAGCAAATGTCGTTCTGAGATTGATCAAGCGTGCGCAAAGATGAATGATTTTATGAAACAGAACAACTGTTTATGTGATGATTTCATGAAAATAGATTTACTGTTTATTGTTTTCTAACCTGCTAATCTGCTGATGAAATTTGAAAGGACCTTTCGTCTTACACTGAGGAAATTCCTGATTAAGGGACAAGGAGGCACTGTGATGTTTAGAGGATTTGTGTATCCTCTATGTGAGTGAGTGAGAGTGTGTGTGTGTGTGTGTGTGTGTGTGTGTGTGTGTGTGTGTGTGTGTGTGTGTGTGTGTGTGTGTGTGTGTGTGTGTGTGTGTGTGTGTGTGTGTGTGTGTGTGTCTGTGCGTGCTTGACAGGGTTTCACGAAACTATGGTAGGGCACGTTCAACCCAATGATCAGACAGAACACATGCACTTGGTACTCGGGCTTTTTGCTAAAAGCGGGCGACAGATATTGCTCTGCTATTGATCTTCCATGGGCAGAGATGGATGAGTGTATGAAGCAAAGTATTGACTACCTATCTGTAGCCTGCACAATTACAGACTGGGGCTAACAACTCCATCCTTGCACATGTGGCTACATTGTACAACCAAATGGAAGGGGGGGGGGGGGGGGGCTACTGAAGTACAGTCTTGCATTAACAACTGGATTCTCATAGTTACGTAGTTAGAAGGGGGTAGGGAGGGAGATGACAACGGAATTGCAGACATGTGCTAACACCTCGACCCTTGTAGCTACAGCCAAATGAAAGGGTGGGGGTGCACTTTCTGTGTGTTTTTTTGCGAAAATGTATAATGGACGTTGTGAAGGGGGGGGGGGGGGGGGGGGGGGGGGGGCGGAGGCACTGTTCCTGTGTTTGATCGCGAAAAGGTTTATTGGACATTGTTTAGCCGTGTGGCATTTACAGAGCTTGCAAAACCAAGTCTTAGGGCTGTCTCGGTGGGGCTTAGCACGTGCAATGAATAGAATAGATGGCGACATTGCATGCACTGTGTCCCGGGGGTTTCTCACGTCACTTTTTGTTTGCTCACTAGCATGTGTTCATGTTTGGGCAGAGCAGATTGAGATGGCTTCTGTTGCTATCCCCTACATTTTATTAAAACGTTGTTTTGAGTTATTTTATGGTTAATTTTGATGTGTTCGGGTTTTTACAATTTCTTTAGGTTTATTTATGGAGTATCCCATGCATTGATTGCTGCACAGCATGTGTTGGTGTTTGATAAACGCTCAGTTCACTGAAATGCGGTGATTATCTGGATGGATTCTCTTTTATCAACAGACAGGTATGTCTGTCTGTCTGGAGGTCCGTTCATCTGTTTGTTTGCCTTATGTTTTGGAGAAGGTTAGTGTTGGAAAAGGGGTGGGAAAGACATAGAACCCTTAAAATCATCTGCGTTTGAGTTTTTGAGTGCCAGCATAATTATGTGCTGACGGTGTGTTTGTGTGTATTTCATGCTGATAGTGTGTTTGTTAGTTTGTATAGAATATTGATAGTGTGTTTCATTGTGTGTATTTGATAAATATTAGTGACAGTGAGTTTGTGTGTGCATTTTATGCTGACGGTGCGTTTGTCTGTGTGTATTTCCAGGAGGCAGTCCACACGAGAGTCCTCGCAACTTGTCACCCAATCAACATGTCAGCTTTGCTTTCCAGGCCATCAGAAAGTAAGTGCTCTGCCTGTTTGCAAGGTCATGGTCACGTGGGTACCCCTGTTGTGCACTACCAGCTTCCTTTGGGATTTAGGCATGGTCACTTTCACTTAATTAACTGCGTAAATCTGTTGAGATAATCAAAAAGCGAGAAAGGTTAGTATATGGATTGTTTAATTATTGACAAAACAAAACATTCACATTGAATTTTGACATTGATTCAGAAATCTATCTTTCTTTCTTAAAAAAGGCATGCATGGGTTTAGGGGTATTGGCTGCTTGCTCTCTTGAGCATTCTATGACACTGACAATAAGCACAGGCAATAAGCGTAGGATGCTCAAGGCCATATCTTGTCAAATGGTTTCATGCTAGTTCAATCATGATTTTCCTAAGTATTTGGAACAGTTTTAATAAAAAAAAAAGCTGAAACAGATAGACTGCTACCGTTCCAAAATCAAGAATAAAATCAAAAACCAAAACGAGGTTTAGTTATTGGAATGATGAATCATGAAAACAACAAAACATACATTATCATGTTGACCAAGGAGATGGACATACAAATGATAATGAGGCAATCAACAGACAAAATAACTTAGCTCAGTTAGAGGTTGTCAATATAATGAGAGTCCAACAATGTTAATGAGGTTAACAGTGTGAGACATAACTTGCAAAGGAACATTTCTGGTGAGAGAAAAACACACGCACAAAACTTTAAAAAAAGAAAGTGAATACAGACATGAAAGGGAACTTCGAGATCTCTTAACTCTGAAAGCTCCACGGTAGAAATGTTAAAACACCAAGACACAACAGGGGTGCCCCTACAGTGACCAACCATTTCAACCAATTTTCTCTTGCCAAGGTCACCCAGTCACCTTTGCTTGTATTTTTGCCTGCACTTTAAGTTGACTCACAGTTTCTTGTTTCGTTAGTGTGTTGGCCTGCTTTTTTGTTTGATCTGTTTTTGCGAAAATGTATAATGGACGTTGGTTGTTTGTCATGGCGAAACGATTTTCGGTCTGGCTTTTAGGCCTGTTTTGCATACTAGGTGCTTAGTTAGATTTTGATACTAACTTCACCCTTTCCCCTTGTTTAGTTCGCTTCATATTGGGTTATTTGGGTTGCATCACTGTTAGAAACAAAACAACGCTATGCAGCATTTAAGTGAGATCATGTTTAGTGGGTGCAGTTGTACTTCTCAGAATGGAACATCTATATGACTGGCCGAGTGACCCTGCCTGGCAGGTTTACTCTCTTAGTCTTAGCTGAATTCTTCCCTGGAATAAACCCAGCAAACGATAACTCAAGGACCGGTGTTCATTTTGTTATGTCAGCACTTATAAACCATAATTATGGCAGCATTTCTGCGCTGTCCAACCTGCCTCATAGAACAATTACAAGTGTTACTGTAGGTAATCAACTTTCGCCCACCCACCCCTCTCTCTCTGTCTCTCTCTCCCCTCTCTCTCTCTCTCTCTCTCTCTCTCTCTCTCTCTCTCTCTCTCTCTCTCTCTCTCTCTCTCTCTCTCCCTCCCCCCCCCCATCCCCACGGTCCCCTTTTTCTCCTCTCACTGACAAAGAAAGAAAGAAATAGAAGAAGAATAGGCAGGACAAAATTAGATAAAAAGAATGATTGACTCATAAAGAAAGAAAGAAAGAAATATGATAATAATAAGAAGAAGAAGCAGAAAATAAGATAAAAGCAAGATAAATGGCTGTCAGCCGACTTGGGCATCGCTGATACTGTGGCTAACAGAGCCCTAAGCGCAACAGCCTTGCTGGAATATCATTTGCACACACATGTCATATTGATCAGCCAATAACACATTGATGAGGGCAAACAGCTTGACTGATTGCTTTCTCCATCAGCAGAATCCTGGCAGGCAACTGGTAAAGATAAGAGGTATGATGGTAGAGACAGTGTTCTAATAGAAGAGCAGTAACTACTATAGAACGGCTTTGTACCATGCGAGAACTTCATTTATTTTTTGTCAAAGCTTTGAAAAAATAAAATTGAAATCCCCTTTTTTCATCCACTTTTGTTTCCAAGCTGGGGATCATTTGTAGGGTCACTATCCTGTCAACCCATTGAAGGCCACTGCAGAAAGACAGATTGGCAGCTCACCATTGGATCTATATTGATATACTCAAATATTAAGAGAAGATTTGCAAAACAGTATCACACACAAATCTTTCTCCAGCAAAAATGACTTCGGTTTTGCCCTCCTGTCCACTGTAACTTTTCACCTTAATGAGCAGTGGGTGGGGGAGGTGGGAGGAGTTGAGGTGGGGATAGTGGGAGGGGGGGGGAGTGAGATTGTGGGAGGTGTGTGTTGACCATTGTGACGTTGCTATGTATTAGGTGCGACGGACGCCGCTGGTCCTTCGCTTCCATCCCGTCCTCGGGCTATGGGACCAACACCCCGGGCAGCTCCTCCAATGTGTCGGTAAGTGACACTCACTCTCATACACACACACACACACACACACACACACACACACACACACACGCGCGCGCGCGCGCAATTACACCCCCATCCTCTTTGTCAACAATGGAAATTGCTACAGTGGTACCTGTGATGAAAGGACATCCTTTGAGGCCAACCAAAAAGTCAATTGATTGCTGGTGGCCAGTCACAACAGGTACATGTTGTCAATATTCTAGACAAAGGGACAACAGAGAGTGTCCTTTCCTATGAGGGGTGTCCTCTCATCAGATTGGCCTCACATCATTGGTGCCATTTTACCTCAAGAAAAACTTTAAAGGGAAAGTCCTCACTCCAGTTACTAATTGCTGGTCTCTGAAAAATACATGAAATGTGGCTTCTGTTTGGGAGAATGTGACAGTCATTCCCTTTTCAAATGTCTGGAAGTAGAATGGTCTTCTTCTTCTTCTTCTTCTTCTTCTGCGTTCGTGGGCTGATACTCCCATGTACACTCGTGTTTTTGCACGAGTGGAATTTTACGTGTATGACCGTTTTTACCCCGCCATTTAGGCAACCATACGCCGCTTTCGGAGGAATCATGCTGGGTATTTTCGTGTTTCTATATCCCACCGAACTCTGACATGGATTACAGGATCTTTTTCTTGTGCTTGCGTGTACACGAAGGAGGATAAGCCACTAGCAGGTCTGCACATAAGTTGACCTGGGAGATCGGAAAAATCTCCACACTTAACCCACCAGGCGGCCGCGGCTGGGATTCGAACCCTCGACCTTCCGATTAAGAGGCCGACGTCTTACCACCCCGCCACAGCGCCCGTCGTAGAATGGTCTGAAAATAGTGATAAATGTTTGGACTCTGTGAAGAAATAATCTGAGAAAACAAGGACATGAAAGGGAGAAAGTCATCGAGAGTGTTTCTTTGAATAATTGCACTGTATTTATAAAGGCCTTCTACTGAGAGAAACAAAAGTCGTACAATGTCCCAAAGTGTCATACATCTGTCTTCAAAACAGAACACTGCTTTCCTTGCTGCTTTATAATGCCCTGTTGGTTTTTCCCCAGTTTGCATGGTCTTTGAAGGTTTTAATTAACTTCAAAGGGAGGAGTGTTGCTCTGTTGTGTAAATTGAAAGCCATCCATAAGTCAAGAAGGAATCTGAAATGGATTGAATGCTAACACTTCAAAATCAAGAATTAAAAGTAAAGAACAATAAAGGTTAGTTTATGGAACGTTCAATTGTGGACAAAACAAAACATTCATAAGAATCTTAATGGAATATACTTTAACCATAAGTCAAATCCAGATCAGTAGTTTTATGGTGCATTTAGAAATTCTTGTCAAAAGACAAAAGAAATCTTGACTCACAAAGACAAAAGAAAGCACAATTTCAATGTCATAGTTTTCGTATGTAATTTGTAAAGATCTTTTTAACATTGTTTGGCCTTTAGTTTTATGAAATGTCAAGGAGAGAGGGAACGTATATTGGTGTAGGAGTGAGAAGACAAGATAGTAAGGAACATTGGTCGGTGGCCACTGTGCCTGAGGCGATGACCTGCCTCTCACTTGATGACTGTTGTCTCGACATCAACATTCCTCTCATGTAACAGACTGGTGTGATTTTGGTTTGTGGCAGGCGGTGTTTTCTGTTGTCTGTATAATATACATGTTCATTATGGATGAAAAAGAGAAGGGGGAAGGGTGGCGGTTGCCACAAGACATATATTGATTTTTACTTATATTTTGTCCACACACAGTCAGCCGTTGTTAGGTGTGTATGGTAATGCACAAAACAGCAGTGATTGTTTGTAAGTCCTTGGGTTTCCCTACTATAAGCTGAGAAGATTAGAGTGAGAGCAAGGTGATTGTGTCTAGGTGGGTATATCCTCTCTTCATATGGTGGGTTTGAACAAAGGCTTTGTTGTGAAGGATCTGGTGTTTGTTGTTGTTGT
This sequence comes from Littorina saxatilis, assembly GCF_037325665.1. Lineage (NCBI taxonomy): Eukaryota > Metazoa > Mollusca > Gastropoda > Littorinimorpha > Littorinidae > Littorina > Littorina saxatilis. The sequence goes on along the minus strand of NC_090249.1, from coordinate 9,993,780 downwards.
TCTTCAAGTTATATGCTGACAGGAGAGGATACCTTGAGGTGGTTGTTTTATCTGTGGTTTTTATTCTTACAGGACAATGATTCCTTGGTGTATTGTGTTTGATTTTGTGCATTCCAGTGGTCACAGTGCTTCTGCATTCTGATCGCCACCGTTACTTGTTGCTGATCATACACAGCTAATACTTTGTGCTCGCTATCTAGAGGTTTACAGGGGAGAAGTGGTTCGACCTACTTCAGTTCTTATTTCGGGTCAGAATCAAAGACAGGAAGTTTGGGGATTGTTGAGGGGACCCCCGTTGAATGAGCTTGCTTTCTTACCATACGGAGTGAACACTGACATAGCTTGCAGTTGAACGCAATTTAATGTTTTCTCAAGCTCAAGATTCTTCTCAGAACTCAGAATTTGTCATCGTAATCTTGAACAGCTGACTTTAGTTCTTGAAAAATGTGCCAACAAGTTCATATTCCTTGGTAAAAAAGGTTTTTCTATTAATCAAAGAGTTCATTGGCTCGGAATTCTGTTTGAAATTGGTAAGTCAGACTAGATGTTCCATCCAGAACATAGTGGTCAGGTAGCAGGGTGGGATGGGGAAGGGAGAGAGTAAAGAGGGTGAGTTAAAGAGCACACACCAGACCCTGCAGAAACAGAAGGAAGACTGATCGTTGTTTGGCACGACATCCCTCACTCACATCCCTCACTCCCGCACACATGAGGAGGGGGAGGGGGGGGGGAGCTACCAGTTCTTTGCTGGCATGCTGTGCTCTGGTTTTTTTTAGGACACTCTTGGTGAAAAAGGCATTTTACCAAGACAACAGAGTGTTAACCTCTTGCTCTGATGTGTTGTGTTTGGGAGTGGTGATAGGTCTCCAGGAGATAGCTGGTCATATCAGAAAGGCAGCACAGTGATTATCATTTTGTTAGGGTCCCTGTCTGTTGGTACTTGTTTCTCTCATTTCTCAGGACAACTCACAGTGTTGTGTCTGTTTGACCTGAACTCTTCTGGACTTCTTCTTTGCCTGCTTTTCTCAAAGAATTTCTTTCATTTCCACTGTTGATGAACTTTTTGCTAATTCCTGAGTCTTCCACCTTTTTCTCATGCCCCTAATGGCTCTGCCACGAGGGTGTAAAACAACTGTTTTTTTCTTCCATCTTTTTCTCAACCTATGTTTCTGTCTCTGGTATCATTTGTTCCTCCCTGTCTAGCTTACCCCCCTTTCTTTACATTTCTCATGCTGTAGTGCCAGAAAGGAGAGAACAACAACAGATTCTACTTTAACTGAAGAAAAACAACCTGAGATTAAAAACAAAGTGTTTGTAGCAGAAATGTATATCCCAGGCATAAGCTTAGATCACCTCTATTGTGATTCCCTGTATGAGTTTTGGCTGATAAAACTTCTTTTTTTTAAATGAGAACATTGAGATAGCAGTCAGGCATGGTAATAGGAAGGTTTCTGCCAGTTATCTCTTTGAGGTTTTGGGTGCTTAGAGAGTACCGTGCCCCTTGCGGGGGCATCAAACATCGAGGTCACAAGCAGGGTCAAGGGGAAGGTCGGCTGGGCGGACAGGAGACTATTGTCCGCCGAAAGGCAAATTTCCGCCGATTTTTTTTTTGTTCTGCCGAAAAAGCAGAAGTGTCCGCCAAAAAAAAAATGGGGAGGCAAAAATGGTTCTAAAAACTGAATTTAATGGCAAACTTGGAGCTAAGATGACACCAAATTGCACCATTTGGATTCTTTGAAGAGAAAAAAATTACGGGCCCCCCCTAGTAAGGCTAGGCGCTTTGCGCCATCGACTTTGTTATTACTTACAAATTTTCAGTCTTTTTGTACAATTTTCAATTTCCATGCCTGAGCACTACATGTGGCGGTGGAGAATAATGAATGGTGTCTTTGTGGAATGAAAAAGCACTTCCAAAATTAATGCCTTTGCACCTAGTACTTAGGATCGCATTCCCAATTTGAAGAGGGCCCTTAACCCAATGCCCCCTGACAAAAAAATGGCAGGCAGCCTTCTTAATCCTGAGCAAAGGGAAACTACTCCGCACAACATGCACACATACAAAACAAAACAATTCATATAAAATCATAGAGTACTCACATTTATATAGAAGATGGCAGAATAACTCGAGAATAGACTATAGTTTCATATGCAAGTATGTTCTGTCCACTTCCGATGTAATAAATGTTGTTTAAAAAAAACAATCCAGCAAGTGTTCTTCAAAAACGTCCAACGTGTCAGCCTTCAGTCCTCATTTACACCAATATATGTTGAAACTCCCAGAAAAATCCTCCCGAAAGTCCTGTTGTCGAATAACAACACCCAGATCGATGTCAAGACTCATCCCCTTTCACCTCTTCAAGTAGAAAACCTTCGAAAGGCGTGTCAGAATCGTCATCTGAGTTCCCCATGATCGAACACCATACTTCCAAACCTTCGTTCAACGCCATTATGTCAGCCAAAAAAATCTCAAACTTTGAAAATTCACAGCAAACACACTATCGCATCGATTCAAACTCTGCAAACGCTAGAATGAAGCAGCCGGAAGGAAGTGCATTAATCACATCCGGTCGCAAGGCCTTATGGGTAAGGCTCAAAGCGAAAGTGAAAGTAGGTGACCTAGTGTTTAGCGGGCCATGCCGGGCGTTTCAGGGATTTCATAGGGCACTTCCAGCGGGCCATGCCGGGCGGTTCAGGGGGCATTGGGTTAAATAGTTGAAATGCTCAAAGCAGTGCCTAATAGTTCCTGCAGGTCCACTATTTATTTCGAAAAAGAAAATTAGTAAGAGAAATCTGAGGACTTTAAATTTAAGGAGAAAACTCTTAAGGCCTGATCTACAAAATCTTTACTTTGAGGCGATTGTGATTTTACATTCTAAGTGTCTCTACTTTGAAGTTATTATGTTTTGCCGCTCCTCAATTAATGCCTTTGCTTTGAGACAGTCATGTTTGATCGTTTCTAAGAACTCAGTGTGTGCTTTGAAATGATTTTGTTTTTCTCAGTGTCTGTACCTTGAAGCAATTAATGTTGACCATGGCTTACACGTACTAACATAAACTCAAAAAGTTCTGCTGTTTCCGTCTCGCAACTCCTCACAAGAGCAGCTTTTTGCCGTTAAGTTGTGTTGCTGCTTTGAATCAGTCAAGTTTGGCCGTATCTCAGTGTCTTCATATATGTTCCTTGAAGCAGTGAGATGTGTTTGACCATGGCCCAGTGTTGCCTTAACCACACATACTAACAGTAACGCAGAAGGTTGCGCTGTTTCAGTCACGGTACTCCTCACAAGAGCGGCTCCATCAACTGCCATCGGCGCCCACACAGGAGGAGCTGCACTTCCTCTCGCACCACTTCGGCAGCTCGGAAAACACTGTGGTTGGAGACGACAGCGACGGTCGTTCTTCACCAAGCATGCGACCACGCTCACGAAGCCTCAGGTAGTGCATTGTCTTGGTTACTGTTAGTGTTAGCATCTCCATCCTATACTTTATTTTCATTCTAAGTAGAGTGTACTAATGGTTTGTGTGTGTGTGTGTGTGTTTTTCCTTCATTTTTTCCCATGATTATAACTTTGAGGGTTTCTTCCATTTTATGCTTTAGTTTTGTTTAATTAGGTCATATTAATACAAAAAATAACAAATAAAAATGTGGGGGGATTACTTTGAGGGGTTTTAATTTTCCCCATTTTCAAGTTATTCATTTATGGGTGTGTGTCACCTAACGTCTTTTTAAAAATTGTATTTGACCAGTAGAAGCAGGTGCTTTTCTTACATATTTGCGCAAAGTGATATTGTCCTTAAACCTTTTAATTAAATGTTAACAAGCATATAAATCATTACACATTTTGAGCTGTTTTTGTTATTCTTTGACAAACAAATAAATGATACACAAGTCAGTATAAGTCAGGAATTAATTATCAGGAAAAGTTATGAAAGATTTTGGTTCCATTTTTCTCTGTTGCATTTTCCCCAGTTTTACAACTTGCTTGCTTGTTGTCGTTAGCATTTTACTTTGGTGTGGGTTACTTTTGCATTTGAAAAAGCTTGATTTAAAAAAGAAAAAAAAATGTTTTGTGTGTGTGCATGGGTTAGGGACTAAACAATTTGGTTGATTGTGGTAATGGGTCACTTTTGTTTGCTGCTGCATTTTTTCGCTCACATTTTCTCAGTGATTATTTTAGTATGAACAATGAGATTAAGTTGTGGCTATGGAGCTCCAGTAAATGCTAGTAAATTCTCTCTGTTATGGTTTGTTACATGACGCAGACTTGTGGCAATTCCAGAAAGAGCGAGAACTGAACTGAAGCGTTGGTAGGTTTGTAGACTGGCCCGTCTGATTCTGAAAGTTACCATCTTCTCACAACTTGTTTACATCAAGATTTTGTTCGTGGGGCATTAAATTAAAAACTTTATTGGAACATAACAACCAGTCTAGGCTTTGGCTGATGTTTGAAGAAGCCAACATTTCATTAGAAAAAGAATATGGGACGGAAAATTAAAAGCTGGTTATTGGAAAATACCAGCTTGGGCTTTGCCTGATGTTTTGAGGCCAATTAAGTTCATTAAAAAAAAATGCATCAACAGCATTAAGAAGCGATGACACAATGGTTTCTGGTAGCAATCAGTAACAGGAACAAGGGGGCTAAAAAAGCTTTTGGTTTTTGCCCAGATATGTGTGGCCAAGTGGAGTGTTTTGAGTCTGTTGGTTGCATTATTTGGGGTGGCATGTTTGTCCTGCATTAAACTTGTTGTATTTGGTCAAGTTAGGGGAAAGGGTTGCTGTGTGACAGCGGTTATAGAGGGAACATGGTTTTGGTTACTTTTTATTTTAGCTTAAAATTGCTGTTTGGTTTGGTGAAGAGTCTACTCCTGGGTCTGGTTGCACTTTAGAGGAGCAGGGAATCTTTAACATGTATCGTTGCACTGTAGGAGATAGCTCTTTAATGACCACATCTGCTTACTCTTTGCTGATGGTCCCTAATGGACCCAGCTTTTGCAAAGCCAAGGTTGATATTGTGTGGAGGAGGGGGAAGTAGCATCAGGTGGAAGAGCCTCAAAGCCAAGGCATAGTCCTTCCCATGTAGTCAACCTCCCGCTCACCATCTGGCCAGGCTTTTTGACAAGGGATAAGACTATCCCTCCACGTGGACACATGCCCAAAATCAACAACCTTTGTGCTTTCTGTGAAAATTTGAATTTTGTCAATTTGTTAAATTAATTAATTTTTAAAAATGGCCACTCTGATTGTGTGCGTGTGTCCAAGTGCAGGGTGGTGTTATACTGTGTAAATACCTGGCCACATCCAAAATAATGAACCAAACTGTTTCCACTGGAAGGACTGTGCCTTGAATATGTGCCAGGAAAGGGTTAAAGGGAAAGACGTTTATGCAGCCTGTTGTCATGCCAGGAATTCGTTTGCTGGTCAAAGCCTGGAAGCTGATAGATTTCTGTTGGTTGTTTGTATTTTGTTTATGTGTGAGTGTGTGTGTGCTTACGTTGAATAAATTGTAGAGAGGGTAAGTGACAGCGTGGTGATTTAGGAATAGCGCCTTTGATTAGGTTTAAGTAGTATGTGTAGAAGATCCAATCTCAAGTAGACCAAGTTAGATCATGGACTTGATCAGCAGTGCATGCTTGTTTTCCACACACAAAATGTGTATGTCAGGTTGCTCAAAGTTTGGATTTTGAAGTATAAAAAAAGATGGAATAAGATTCTTCACTCATACACAAATGTCGAGAAGCTTTTTTTTTTTAATTTCTTTTTAATGTTCATCAAAACTGTAGAACGTTTTTGGCTGAAAAAATGAACTGATTGCTCTTTATTCCAGTATTGTTTATTTGATTCAGGTTTTAGCTTGCAAGTGCATTTGAAGTTTGTTTGACTAATAATAGAAATAATTTGTATGTCCATATTTTTTTCCTTTTATGATTAAAGTGTGTTTATACTAACCTTATAATATAAGAAACAGTTTTTCTTTATCTATTTTTATTTCATATTGATTTCTAATTTCAGTTATTTCTAATAACAGCTAACCCAAATTTCATCTTTGACAATAATTCTGCCATTTTACTGACCCATTATATTTGTCTTTTGTTTTCATTCACTCTCTCTCTGTTCCTGTGCTTCTTGACTCACAGCCTGTCCTGGCTTACCTTAGAGTAAGGATTTTTATTGTTTGGTGGTTTGGGTAACCATGGCAACCCCCTGTGCTATGCTAGCCTAGCTTGCTGGTCTTGTTGGTCTTATCTTGGTTCCTCTCCTGTGAATATTGTCAGTACTTCCCCCTGCATGGGATTGAGCATGGTGATTCACCTGCATTGTGACTGAGGTAGCTATCACTGTTCCAACACTGTTGGTTGCTCTCTCCTCCATTTGCAAGCGAACCTTGATCAATGCATTTTGTGTGTGTGTGTGAATCAAGAGAGGGTTACTAATAAGAGAGGGGGGGGGGGGGGCGTGGAGGGAGTTGAGTGTGTGAATAAAAGAAAAGGATTGAAGCCATTCTAATTGTCTCCTTTGCATGTCTTGTTTGTTCTAAGAAGAGATTTTTTTTATAACCATGTTTGAGAGCGTCTGTAAAGTAAGGTTTCACAGGATGTTGGTGGAACTCGATGCAGAAGAGAAGTAATACAGGTTAGATACACTGCATCCTGTGTAGACCATCTCATATACCACCACATCCAGACCTGTCAATCCCTTCCAAAGCCAACCTGTATTAATATGACTAGAAACTGTATTCAAGGTAACAACCCCTTACACACAACAACAAAAATGTAAAAAGTACAAAAACCAGCTGCAGACCTGTTTACCCCCCAGAATGGCTCACATAAATGTTCTTGATTTTAAACATTTTTTATCTACAGAACGGAAAATAACCATGCTTAAAAAATTTCTGACAAATAACACGAAAAATAACACACCCTTGTCCTGAGGTAAATTATGAATAATTATTGACTCAAAACTTGAATTTCAATGAGAAAAAAGTTTTCAGTAAGTTCCAATTGGTAACTTTCAAAACGGCTCACTCGGGTTTTAAAGGAAGAAGGTTTGGAAAATGGCATAGGAACTGTCAGGTCTATTTTTAGTCCTCATTTGCATAATCTCTCATGCTGCTTTTCAATTCATCATTTCTGGGGTTAAATTCTCAAATGATGGTTGAATCATATATTGAATTAAAAGAGAAACAAGTAACTAGTAAGTTTGTTCCACTTTCTAATTTTCAAAAGGGTAACTCAAAACAGAACTGGTCAGAGATCTTGCAAATATCTGAAACAGGGAAGATCACTGCATGAGGCCATGAAAGTGGGCTATATCAGACATGGGACTGGTCCGAATTTTATCGGAATTCCGATATTTTCCTTAGCTCACAGACCATTCTTGAGATCGATGCAAATTCGTTGAGAAAAAAAAGGGGGGGGAGGGTGGGTGGTATGAACCGTTCAGCTGAAGCTGTCTGCGTCTGAAGTCAGTGCATTCGCACCCCAGCACTCGCGTGAACCCATAGCAGTATCATGGGTTGCGTTTGATTGGCTGTCGATCTCCGACGATTATCGCCTAGGCCTAATTATTCACCGATGGCTGTTTGCGGGTTGTTTTGATTGGCTGCCGATCTCCAAACGCCGAAGGTGAAAAAGGTAGCATCATGGCGTCTGGATTCCGTATTGTTTTGTCGGCTGTGGAAGCTCTTACGATCGACGACCAAAGTGTGAAAAAGAAATGGAAAGCCAACTGGCTGTCAGAAGAAGTGACTGTCATTATCAACAAGAAAGAAAGGCGCCAGCTCATTGGCGACAGTATCGCCAAGATATCCATTCCCGGTCAGGCCGTGTGCACGTGGTGCGACAACGGCCACTGCGTGGTGAAATAGGACTTGGTGGAAAAAATGTGTTGGTTCTGAAAGTTTTCAAGTAAGTTTTGTGTGTGTGTGATTGTTATAAATTACACTTTTGTTTAAAATGCTAAAACATATTATTCTTGTGGTTTTTATAGCTTTTTAAAAAGGCATGATCTAATTTGTTCCTATCAGGAGAGGCCCCTAAATGGCCTTTATAATTCTAACATTCATTTTCCGTCAGAGGGGCTTTGCCCCCCTGAACCCCCTACCGGGGTGGTTGCCCCTGGACCCCACCCCCGGCTTACTTTCCTACTTTTGGAACATTTGCTGGTCTCATGTCTGCTATATAAAGGATACACTGACCTACATATTCAAGCAGTCGATCACTACAACCTGAACCCAACAGGGCAACCTGTGTGTGTGACTCTTTGACTCAGTTGTTATGCCTGAGTATGTGTTTTAATCATTTGCATCTGTGAACCGTAATTGTTGTCAAGATCACAGCATTGACATGAACTTCCCGTACACTTTGGTACAATTTGGTTTACCGTAGGGCTAGGCCTTGTAAGCCGTATACACCTAAATTTGGATAAATCCCGTACAAACTACGGGAAAACCGTATGGGTACCCTTACATTTTAAATGTGAAATGTGAATGTTGTATTGTAGGTTCGCTTGTAAGGGCATGCAGAAACTCTCTTTCTCTCTCTTTCTCTGTCTGTCTGTCTCTCTCTCTCTCTCTCTCTCTCTCTCTCTCTCTCTCTCTCTCTCTCTCTCTCTCTCTCTCTCTCTCTCTCTCTCTCTCTCTCTCTCTCTCTCTCTCTCTCTCTCTCTCTCTCTCTCTCTCTCTCTCTCTCTCTGAAGGGTGGTTGTATTGATATTTATCTAGTATGATATTGTTCATGATGGTCGCACTAGTAGTTGTAATACTTTTCTATATGTCCACTGCTTGTAGATTACAGTATTGCACATTTTCCCATTTGTGGTATATCATATAAACATGAGATGTGTTTGCCTTTGAGTGCAGGTGAAAGGCCTGTGTCATATCTCGTTTCACATGTGTAGTGTCTTGCTGCTTTGGTAAATTGGGGCGATTTTTTCAGTTCCAGGTACTTTGTAGCTATTTCAAGTCTTTGGTGTAGCAATATTGCAGATTAAGCTCCCTGATCTCAATACAATTTATCACCCCCTTCCTTTTTTATGTATTTTTTGTCCAGATCTCCCCCTCCCTTTAAATAACTTAAAATATCTCAGGCTCCCTCCTTCTGTCTCTCACTCACTTTCTCCTCCTCCTCCTAGACGATCTGCTCCATCCTATGTTCACCAGCCCCCCACTCCCCTCCACACACAGGGGAGAATTTTAAGATAGAAGAGCTTTTTAAAAAAACATAAATATGACACAAGGCTTAACGATGTAAGCACTCTGGGTAAATAAACCTTGGAAGCTTGTCAAATATTGTTATGGTTCTTTTATTACCTTCTAAATGTCATGCTGAGCAGAAGTACAGTTTCAGACCACATGTCTTGTCAAACTAAGGAGGTGATGATGGTCACATTAAAGGTCACCAAACATTGACCTGGGGGCTAGGGGAGGGGGGGGGTGGAGGAGGAAGGGGTGCAGTGTGTTTTTACAAGATAAGAACACTTTATAAAACTTAATGTGGGAGGCCGGGTTGCAATGCTGTTCTCAAATCAGATTCATATAGCCGTCAATTATTCGGAAAATAGTGGAAGTAGAGATTATTTTTCATGCTGAATTTGGCCTCATTAGACTGCCAGTTTACACAAATAAATGTCTCAGGCAAAAAATCAGTAAGAAAGACAAGAAGACTGTTATAAAACCCACAGTCACTGGGAGCAAAACTCACAAAGAACAAGAAATTAATGCAGCTAGGATTGGACAAGATAAGAAAAAGTGTTCCCCCATTTGCATTGCAAATGATGGAATTGTGATTCAGATAAGTGGAGGAAGTTTTATTTTGGTGTAGAAACATTGATGCGGACTTCATTTATCTGGATGAGAATTTGCATTGGCAAGGTTCAGTCAAAGGTGACCGGTAACTTACACTGGTTTAGATTTGTAAACCCCCACCACCGCTATTTACATATCAGACGCACACAGTTAGAAACAGATGCGGCCACAAGGCAATGGACGCAAAATAGGACGGACTAGCCTTTAAAGTTTTAGCATAAATGGATGGAAGCACCTTTAAAAAGACTTTGTCTGGCATTCAAAGATCACGATTCAAGACAGAAATAGCAAATCCCTTGCAGCATTTAGCGTCCTTTGGTCCTGAGTGTTGAGTCACTATGATGAAAGTAATACCTGATGGTATTTAGTGTCCCTGCTTGTTTGTCTTGGAGTCACAAGCACCAGCCCTCAATTAAGCCTCTCCTGCCAACAAGGAGTGGTGCAGGAGAGTGCTGCTTCTGTCTCAAGGAGTGGTGCAGGAGAGTGCTGCTTCTGTCTCAAGGAGAGATTAAAGTAAAGCGGAAGTGCCCGGGACCGGTCCCTGTTTAGATAATGCACAAAGCTGCCTTAAATTGGGAGGGGGCTGATGGGATCATTAGGGAGAGTGATCAGCGTTATCTTGAGCTTTTCGTCCTTAAAAATCCTGTGTCATCAAAGTTATTTTCAGGTGGGTTTTATTTCCGTGTGTTTATAAGGCCCCTGATTTGGCTGAAGATGGTTGGAACCATAGTAGTATTTGTACCTTTGTAAATGTCCTTTATGTCATTAATATTAAAAGAGGGGACATCTTGCTTTGTCATGGATTTTTTTGCCTTAAGCAAGTCATTTTAGTTTTCGAGTCAGGAAGAAAAAGACAAGGAAACGTCATCCATTTATCATGTCTCTCTTTAGCTTGATATTACTCATGCTGCATTCTCAGTTTTTTTTAAATCTTTATATTTTCACTGACTTTGCTGCGATAAATACCCTCCTCCCCAGCAAAATAGTGGAAATTAGTAATAAATTATAATTCCTTTCTGTTCTGTGTGTATAGACTGCACAAAGTCTAATCACACATCATTCTTTACTCAGCCGAAAGTACCCAACAGAAGGCTATTAGACATTGTTGTAGCATTAAAAATCACGGCGTTGACGTCTGTATTGAGCCAGTTATAGACTGGACATTCATACAGTTTTGCTTTGAACACATCCTTGCTTCTTTCTTCTGTTTTGTTCTGTTGAGTTACATGCTATTATAGTGGAACCCCCCCCTGCTAATGCTGCCAACAATCAGAGAAAATCAGAGGGTGGGAGTCTTAAAAGGGGGGATTCCACTGTGTTGATTTAGTTTCCTTCGGTCAGTTACTTTCATCACTTCCTGGTCTGTTTCTGCTGTTTATTAGCTCCTGTGAAAGAACAAATAGAACTGGCCACACTCAAAATACTGTAACTGACCACCAATGGTTTTCTATTTTCCCCACCTCTCATATTTGAACTCTTCACTACATCATATTTCCTTCGCAAAATGTGTCTCCTGTTACCCTCTGTACCTTCCACTGAAATGCATTGTGTTGCACAGGCAGTGACAAGCCCCTGTTGAACGTGTTCCCTGATGACACAAACCCCTGTGTTCTATTTATTGCAGATCTGTTGCATGGAGTAGTGTGTACCGTCACATGTGCCAGTCTCCGCAGTATGGCAGCCATTACAATCCCTTTTTAAAGTTTACCCCTCAGCTTTAATCTCAACTGTAGTCTGTTAAAGCTGCAGTCTTTGGGGTGTTGTGTTAATGGCTGCCATTTATGTATGCAGTCAAAAATTCGGCAAAGACAAATACATGTCATTACCTTGTTTTTTCATGTATGTGCAAGTGCATGATGCATCTGAATGCACATGCACACATGCACACACGCAGACATGCACATATGCATACCCAAGCACACACACAAACACACACACACACACACACACACACACACACACACACACACACATACACACACACACACACACACACCACACACACACACACACGCACACACACAAACACACACACACACACACACAGAGTGAACTACATATATAAATAGCAGACCTGGGACTGAATGCCTCCAGACTGCAGATTTAATGGATAAAGATGTTCATTGATTTTCTGTTTATTTTGCCTTGCCTGTTTAGCTGCTGAAACTTGTTTTTATTTATGTTGCAAACTGCTTATTGTTTCCGTTTGTTGTACCCAGTGAGTTTTGAAGAATTGCGTAGTTCCCTCATTTTGGATGACTGGTTTTAATAGTTGCTTCACAGTATTGTGGTCTGCCATGCATTTTGCTTTTATTGTTTGACTTCAGTGTTTTGTCTTATGTGGTGTTTGATGGAACATGCAATCCCGCACTGGGTGGGGACTGTACATTATTGTAAACGGAAACTTTCTGACATTTTATTTCACAGGCTTACTGCAAATGAGTTGAATGTAAAATGGAATAATGATCACTTTGTGCGCTTACACAGGATTGTGTTTAGTTGTGATCATCTTCCTCTGTTTATTTGTCTGTAATGTTTTTGTCTGCATCTCCATTAACTTGTCTGGCAGGGGGTGGTCACAAATGTACAGGATAAGGTGATAACATCTTGAAGCTGCCATTTGCATTTAAAGGCACAGTAAGCCTCCCGTAAACCATCACAGATACTGTCAGGCTTTTACACACAGTACGAACACCCTTTCATTTAAACACTCACCGCTTGAGAACATCCTAGGTGCCCTCCTTAAAGAGCGAGCAATTTTCAAAGAATTTATTTTTGCGTGGTTTATCTTACCCCTGAGCCATCGTGAACCCGTGTGATCTAGTTTCCCTTTTTCACAATGCAGTCATCAGTTTGTAATTTGAATGCGGCTCGCTGTGAGCTTATCTGCAATAGCACGTTATTATGTACCTCTGACTATGCACGAAACAAACGGATGTGGTTCACAAGAACTCTAGCGATGGCTTTTGACTGTTCAGAGGAACTGGCGACAGGCATAAACCGTCGTCTGCTACGAGAACCACGACCTTGCGTGACCCTGCTTCCGGGCTTTTTTTTTTTCAAACTTTCAAAACTTCGAATTGTACTGATCTTGTCTTGATGAAAAAAGAATTCTTTTATGATTTAAGAGTGTTTGTGTAAGAAGCTGTCAATTTATTTTTTAGATTTTAAAAGTTAGGTCTAGCGCCAAAACGCACCACGGTCCGATTGTGTGAGGAGACAATCCGCAAAATTAATTCTTTGAAAATTGCTCGCTCTTTACGTAGGGCACCTAGGATGTTCCCGTTCGGTGAGCGTTCAAATGGAAGGCTGTTTGTACTGTGTGTAAAAGCCTGACAGTATCTGTGATGGTTTACGGGAGGCTAACTGTGCCTTTAATGTTCAGCATTTAAAAATGCTTTGTGGCGAGATAAGAAAAATTAATAACAAATTTCCTGAGCTTTTTCTCCCGGTGTAATTTGCAAGCATACCTTAAAAGAAAGACAGGAAACATGCATAGCTCCAGGGAGTGGGACTGCATGCAATTATTATCTTTCATGTGAAGTGTCAACAGTCATCTGTTCAGGGACAAGCAGTGCTTGAGATTTCTTGCTTCTTTTCCAAACTCACGTGAATTTTAGAACATTTGAAGAAGAATTAAAGGTTTTTTACCTTCATTGAATTACATTGTACCGGGATTTCACTTAATTGTTACCTCACCGGAGCCCCCCCACACACACACACACACACACACACACACACACACACACACACACACACACACACACACACACACACACACACACACACCATCTCACCCACCTTGTATGAACAACAAACATTGAAAAACAAGGGAGAGGCCTTGGGGGTAGAGTTTTGGAAATATGTTTTTGTTTCAGGATATAGTATTTGGAATTTATAACGTTTTGGTGTATCTGAATCTGATGTAGAGCATGATACATTTTTCTTAAGATTTGTGTGACTGTTTATATGTGTTTTGTAAATATTGTTCATGTGGTGTTTTTTTGGTGTATTTAAGGGTTAGGGGGAGTGAAATCATTTAGAGAGCTGCAGTTGATTTCTATTTGTGTGCTTGCAAGAGGTCGCTACAATATATGTGGTTATAGGTTTTAAAAATGTTTATCTCTTTTCTATGACTGCAATAGACCAGAGATTATAGTTAGAAGTCAGACTATTTCTAGGTTTCTGTTTCTGTACAAGTTTCAGATAATGTAGTTAATCTGTTCCAGCACATTAGTTTTAAAAAACACGATTTTTGTTTTAGTGCAAGTGCAAGTGAAAAATGAGGTTTCTGTTTTCATGCAAGTTTTAGAATGTAGTGGGTCAGGTAGTGTTATTTTACTTTGTTGAAGAGTTTGTTGCAAAGTTGAGTTTTATTCTGAGCAAAGCTTTTTATTAGATCTGGGCTTTGATCTTTGCTGTTGAAAGAGTGAATTGACTGCAAATTGCTAAGTATGGGTCTATAAATAGCATTGATGTAATTTAGAATGTGAATCTCTTTTAAGCATTGCTTGTTATTTTGTTGCTGTATTCACACTAGGTTGCTAAACTTTGCATCTGCTTTTTCAGTCTGAAAGTGCAATTATCATTTTGTAAAGTTATTTTATCTTGTTGATTAGAGGTATAATGTGTGTTGGAACAATTGTTGTGATGATAGTACATATACCCGTCACATAATAGCAGCCATGTCTCCCAATGAACCAGTGAGGGACAGTTCCCTTTTAGTCTCTGTGTGAGTGTTACGTGTAACTGTTTGGATTAGACTTTTAGAAAACAAACCAACTTGAAAACGAAAGTTTAGTTTAGTTTAGTTTTACCCTACACCTTAATTACTTTTTGCCATATATGTGTGTGGCTTATGTTTGTTGTGTAAAGTATTTCCCACACTGTAGAACCATCCATGCTGCCATAGTTAGTAGTGGTACTATATGTCGGCACTTTGTGTTGATGACGGTGTACCGTGTGTCAGATGTGACAGTCTGTGAGTGAAAGACACTGACCTGGATCTTGTTTATTGTGTTTGACAGTAGCCCGGCCAAGTCTCCGGGCATGGAGAGTGAGATCATCATGATGAATAACGTCTACAAGGAACGATTTCCAAAGGTAACATTCTAAGTGCCTTTTTCTCTCTGTTTATAGAGCATGTCGTAATAACTGTGCTGCAATTGTCATTTTAAAAATCAGTATTTCTGCTGCGGTTTGGTAAATAATCCAATTAGGGTGGAAGGTGGTGAGATGTGAGGAACATGTGAGAGCTAATACGCACCACATCACACGCACATTTAAAGTCCACTTTTTTAGATTACACTGTTTTCTATTATAGAATCCACAAACTGTGATAGTCTACTCAAGTATGGTGAGATTTTAGCTACATTACATACAAAGCCACATTCCCACACATTATTCACAGAGGTGTAATTCCCAACTCACTAATAATAAAATTTTACTAATAGTGAACTTTGAACTCTTTTCAGAAGGTAACTGCAAGTGGGTTTCACTGAACTTCTGTCAAGTCTTGAAGCACTGGAACCTCATTTCAAATAAGATTTAAAAACAAAAATTCCTGCTAATGGACACCATGCCTCCTTAACCGGCTAAATATAGTCACAGAGTACTGTGAGAACCCCCTTTTCAGACTCCACAAATCTGAGAGAATCCATTCTTAAACAGGATAGAGTCTTAAAATGTACAGATATGATGAACATAACATTTGAAAAATCAAGGGTGAAGTCTTGGGGGGGGGGGGGGGGTCCACTGTATGTTTCTTAATTTTGTGACACTCTTTCTCTGTGTGTGTTCAGGCCACAGCGCAGATGGAGGAGCGCCTGCAACACTTCCTAGAGTGGAACCAGTCTCTGGACGAGGAGCAGGAGAGCAACGCTGTGCTGAGCTTCCTTCATCACCAGGTGCTGCAGCTGGCCCAGGACTGCCTCACCAAGTCTAAAGACAAGATGGTCACACGCGCCTACTTCTACGAGCTCCTCGACAACCTGGAGAAGCTCCTCGAGGATGTGAGTGCATTGGTTGTGTGCAAGAGGAAAAAGGTCTATACACCTACTGAACTTATATGAGCTCGAGGAGGATGTGTGTTCACTATTTGTGTGCAAGGGGGATACTTTTGGAGAAAACAGGTCTATACACCTACTGTACTTATATGAGCTCGAGGAGGATGTGTGTTCACTGTTTGTGTGCAAGGGGGATACTTTTGGAGAAAACAGGTCTATACACCTACTGTACTTATATGAGCTCGAGGAGGATGTGTGTTCACTGTTTGTGTGCAAGGGGGATACTTTTGGAGAAAACAGGTCTATACACCTACTTATATGAGATTCTCGAGGATGTGTGTTCACTGTTTGTGTGCAAGGGGGATACTTTTGGAGAAAACAGGTCTATACACCTACTTATATGAGATTCTCGAGGATGTGTGTTCACTGTTTGTGTGCAAGGGGGATACTTTTGGAGAAAACAGGTCTATACACCTACTTATATGAGATTCTCGAGGATGTGTGTTCACTGTTTGTGTGCAAGGGGGATACTTTTGGAGAAAACAGGTCTATACACCTACTTATATGAGATTCTCAAGGATGTGTGTTCACTGTTTGTGTGCAAGGGGGATACTTTTGGAGAAAACAGGTCTATACACCTACTTATATGAGATCCTCGAGGATGTGAGTTCACTGTTTGTGTGCAAGGGGGATACTTTTGGAGAAAACAGGTCTATACACCTACTTATATGAGCTTCTCGAGGATGTGTGTTCACTGTTTGTGTGCAAGAGGGATACTTATGGGAAAAAAAAGGGTCTATATGTCTGCTTGTACGAGCTCTTCAGAATGTGTGTTCATTGTTTGTGTGTTTGGGTGTTGCATTATAGAAATCAATTTCCAGTCCTGAGGAAATGCACACCACTATTGGTTGGTCAGCAGAACAGATGTCTCGCGAAGCGAGCAATGCAAGAGGGAAGTTTTTCCCTATATTATTTGATGTATATATAATCTTTAAAACACTTGCGAAGACTAGCTTGAGAAATGTTATCCAAGGGGTATGAAGCGAATAGGTTCAGGGCTTGACGTGATGCGTTGTGTTGTCTGTTTTGCCAGTGAGGGCTTGAAAAGAAGACTTGATGAAAGGACACCCTTGGGACCAGCCGAAAGTGTCCCTACATTGCAGGTGGCCTGTCATGACAGGTAGATTTTGGTAGATATAGTAAAGGGACAACAGAATGTGTCCTTTTAATGGAGGTGTCCTCTCATCGGAGGGGCCACACATCGCAGAAACTACTGTATAGACTTTATGATGCTTATTGCTGGGTTCATTCACACTTTGTCTCTCATCAACAGGCGAGAGAACGCTCGATGGATGCCTACAAGAACCTGTATCCGCTCATCAAACAGCTGCTACTCATCATATCCCGACCAGTCAGGCTCCTCGAGTGTTTGGTAAGTTAACTCTTCATGTCAAAATGGTTGTAAATTCAGCTGCTGCCAGTTTGAAGTCGACGGTTGGACGATAAAATACTGGTGCGCGTTTTCCATACTGCTTTGAACCAGTATTGTTTGGGCATTGCCGTGGCTGCAACAAGTAATGCCATGTACAGTTTGACATGTCAAAGAGCATGACTGAAATCAAGGCACAACATGTACCCCACAGCATTTTTCTCTAACTTCACTTTACTGCTGTGTGACAATGTGTGAAATGGCGCATGCTCTGCCTGTGACAGGAGTTTGACCCGGAGGAGTTCTACATGCTGCTGGAGGCAGCGGAGGGCCAGGCCAAACAGACGCTGAAAGCCGAGATCCCGCAGTATATCATCTCCAAGCTGGGACTCAACAGGGACCCCCTCGCCGGTACGATCCTCTCAACTCTCTTTCTCTCTTGGCTTTCTGCCTTTTCTCTTTGTTCTGTCCGCTGTCATGCCACCTTGACCTCCACAAGAAGGAAGAAGGATCTATTTAAACCAAGTGGAGTTGTTTATTGTATCAGTGTGACTTTACTGGAATTTTCCAGACGTCGGTAGCATCGCTAGATTTCAACTGGTAAAATGCCAGCGTATGAGATGCCTGCCTGGTTCTTTCTGGATGGCAATCCGCGTTTCCAGTTTTGTCCTTCATTGTATGGCACCTTGGCAGGAGGTGATGGATAGAAACCTCCCAGAGATTAATAATAATAATGAAGAAATATGGCGCAAATCCGAAAATAGTTCTATGTGCCTCACAAAAACATACATACATTCTGAACACCATTCCAAATCAATTAATATTAAAGAATGAATAAGCCTGTTGGAATGAAGTTGAGGTGTTTGCTGTGAGTTCACAGTGAGTGTTGTGACCTGTTGCAGACATCAGCGGCGTGACCCCCACGGAGATCCTAGACTTGGAACCAGGGCTGACCGAGACTGACGGTGGCAAGGACGATGATGAAGAACCTGAGGTGAGAATCACTTGCTCGCTTCACCCTCCCAATACTCTCACTTAGTGGATGCAAACTGTCATCTCTTTCCCCTTCCCATACTCTCACTTACTTGATGACCCCCCGCGGGTTAGGGGGAAGAATTTACCCGATGCTCCCCAGCATGTCGTAAGAGGCGACTAACTGATTCTGTTTCTCCTTTTACCCTTGTTAAGTGTTTCTTGTATAGAATATAGTCAATTTTTGTAAAGATTTTAGTCAAGCAGTATGTAAGAAATGTTAAGTCCTTTGTACTGGAAACTTGCATTCTCCCAGTAAGGTAATATATTGTACTACGTTGCAAGCCCCTGGAGCAAAATTTTGATAAGTGCTTTTGTGAACAAGAAACAATTGACAAGTGGCTCTATCCCATCTCCCCCTTTTCCCCGTCGCGATATAACCTTCGTGGTTGAAAACGACGTTAAACACCAAATAAAGAAAGACTTACTTGATGCAAAAATGTATGTGTCTGTGTGCTTGTGCTGCAGAGACTTGAACAGCTTACTTTTATTGGGATTTGACTTGTACAGTACGCGGCGAAAGAAATGCAACTCATTCGCGCCCACTGTTGCAAGTGATTTTTCGTCATTTTCAAATTGTCGTAAAATATGAACCAGATAAGGTACATAAAAAAGGAAGACAGATTCGTGGAGGATATTTTACTGGCTGTACGATTTTTTTTACCTTTTCATAAACAGTGTTACAGGGTAGGGGTCAATCGAGTCGTGATTGCAGGCGAACGTGTCACTTCGACACGCTACAAAATTCTTAAAAATGTATATTTTTCAACCAGGTAAAGACAATTGTGTAGGAAATTAATCTCTCAACATGATCATTCAACCCCTTCACTGCCCACCCCGTCTACATTCGAGACAGTTTCCCCCAGCCCTCACTCAGCAACGTCACCACTGAGACGTACACTGGTTCTCCATTGTTTAACTTTACACCAGTGTCCGAAAAGTTTGTTCTAGAGACTCTTCAAAAGTCTGCAAAAAAGTCGTGTGAGCTAGACCCGATTCCATCAAAACTTTTCCACGACAATCTCGAAACCCTTCTGCCCACCATTACAAACATTGTAAATGAATCACTGACCACTGGTACTGTCCCTTCTAGTTTCAAAGAGGCAGTTGTAAAACCCATTCTAAAGAAAGCCTCACTAGATCCTAACCAACTGAAGAACTATAGACCTATCTCAAATCTTCCCTTCCTTTCTAAGCTTCTTGAAAAAATCGTTCTCCACCAACTTGCTTCCCATCTCTCTTGTAACAATCTCCTGAGCCCTCACCAGTCTGCTTACCGTCCAGGACACAGTACAGAGACCGCTATTCTACGCGTAGTAAATGATCTCTTAGTCTCCCTTGATGAAGATAAAGTTTCGGTTCTTCTACTTTTGGACCTTTCGGCTGCGTTCGATACCATCGATCACGAAATTCTTCTCCGTCGGTTGGAGCAGGCTTTTGGCATTCGCAATACCGCACTTCAGTGGTTTCGGTCGTATCTAACTGAGAGAAAGCAGTTTGTTCTTGTTGGTGACCACCAGTCAGCCACAGTTCCCCTTGAGTTTGGCGTCCCACAAGGCTCTGTGCTGGGTCCTGTCCTTTTTATTCTCTATACAACTCCTCTGTCCGATGTAATCTCGACTCATTCCGTCGAGCATGAAATGTTCGCAGACGACACACAACTATACAAATCAGAATCACCTGAAAACATTCCTAACCTCCTTCACTCTCTAAACATCTGTACTTCAACTGTTAAAACATGGATGTCAGAAAATAAACTCAAACTGAATGACGATAAGACCGAGGCGATGTGTTTCTCAAAATCCAAAAAAACTCACTCTCTTCCAAAAGCAGTAACACTCGGTGCTGTTAGCATTGATTTTGCAGATAAAGTCCGCGATCTTGGAGTCATTATTGACCGCGATCTGACTATGAAACAGCATGTCACCAAAACCTGCCAGGCCGCATACATTGAGTTGAAAAGGATTAGTTCAGTCCGCTCTTGTCTGACTGAAGAGGCCACCAAAACACTAATTTCTTCGTGTGTGCTATCTAGAATAGACTTTTGTAATTCAGTACTAATCGGTAGCCCCCAGACTATCATCCAACCACTGCAAAGGGTTCAACATTCAGCTGCAAGATTAATTTGTAAATCCTCCAAGAAGCAACCTTGTACTCCCCTTTTGAAATATCTGCACTGGCTTCCGGTCAATCAAAGAATTAAGTACAAAAGCTCGTGTCTCTGTTTTAAAATCATCACTGGTTCTGCACCTTCATATCTGTCTGAACTCGTAAACCTGTACGTCCCTTCCAGATCGCTGCACTCTGCCGCTGACACTCGAATGTTCCGAATTCCAACAAAAAAAAGAAAAGTACATGGACAACGCGCATTTTCATTTGCTGCTGTTAAAACATGGAACTCCCTTCCTTATTCTGTCAGACATAGTCCATCCTTTTCTTCTTTTAGATCAAATCTGAAAACGCACCTGTTCACACAGCATTTTCTAGACTAACCAGTAACTCCCAAACTGTCTGGTGACCCCTGCAGCAGCCAGTGATCTGGAAATCGTGTGCTGCTACTTTTTCTCTTTTCCTTGTGCAAACTACAAATCAGTTTATCTAGTTAGATAAATGGATGTGCATAAGCACGAGCTTGGTTTTGTGATTATATCTGCGGCTTTTTTGTGTGTACGCCATGTATGCAGATTGTGTAGGTATATTAGTATTCATGTGTGAGTGCATGTGTATGTGTGTGTGTTGTATGTATGTGTGTGCGCCTGTCTGTATGCGTGTGTGTGTGTGCGTGTGTGTGTGTGCATCATTGTGCGTGTGTGTGTGTGAACGTGTGTCTGTGTGTATCTGTGCATGTGTGTGTGTATGCGCATGCGTATGTGCGTGCGCACGCGTGTGTTTGTTTGTGACTGCATGGATTTAAACGATGAATTTGCTTTTGTACTCCTGTTCTTTTTGTGTCTTAATGCTGTATTTTGGTTTTGTACATGTGTATAGCAATGTCATTGTAAAGCGCTTAGAGCTTCTAGGTAAGCGCTCTATAAGTTTCCATTATTATTATTATTATTATTATTATTTGTGTCAACAACATTTCAGGACATTTCTGAAAACTAAATGGGAGGTAACCACTGTCCAAGTACTTGTAGGGGTTTTAAACACAGTTCTTTCCCATAGACCGTTCGGATAAGTTACTACCACGTGTTAAAAACTGTGTTAGAAATGTAGAACCGATCAATAGCATTCACAATGGCGGCCGAAAGTCGGACCTCAACTCGTAGACCTGTTTTCAAGCGATACAGTGTTCTGGAAGCTCTACAAGAAGTGATTTATGGATTACCACACAGAAGAATACTTTTATGGGCTGTAATGTGAGTACCTGATGTTTGACACCAGTTTTAGCAGTGTTTTGTGTGGTTTTACGTGCTGCAATGTGTGTGTAAGTCCGGAAACTGTAATTTTTGACAAAAATGGTCATTATATCAATTTTTACTATAACAATCACAAACAAAGTCCAATGATCATGTCATCCTATAATAGCCAAGGGTATAAGCAAAACACATGCCAAAGATCTAAGAGATATCTCAATAAATGATCGAGCAGTGAACAGATTAGTGAACCTACCGAAGAAAGCGAAATTTTGCCCTGGCACACAGCAATACCAAAATGCTGTTATACAGTGGCAGTGAAGGGGTTAAATTGAATTATTCGCAAAAGCGTAACATAATTACAAAAATGATTATAAATCACATAGACGCTGTTAAAAAGGGTTGTTTGGGAAAAGCTGCTTCAGGCGAACATGTCAATTAGGCCTGCTACAACATTCATAAAAATGCATATTTTTCAACCAGGTAAAGACAAATTTGGAGGACATTTATTTCTCAACATGATCATTTCATTAGAATTATTCGCCAAAGCGTTACATTATCGCAGTTTGGGACAGCGATCTTCAAAGTGACAGTGGGCGTCTATTTCAGCACTGCAAAGCGGACCTGCACATCTTAGGGACTTTGTTTGTTCGTTTGTCTGTTTATTTATGTGTGAATGTGTATCGATGTGTCTGTTTGTGTTTATTTGTGTTTATGAGTGTGTATGTATGTGTTAAGGGAGGGGGGTGTATGTGTTTGGCTTCACAGTTCTTTTTTACGAATCACAACACTAACAGGTCATTGGTTATAAATAAAACAAATTAAAAAAAAAGCGCAGGATTTTTTCTTCTTATCATAGCATGTTCGTAAAGAACAGACACTTGGTCACAAAAAGCATCTGATTTTAAAACAAATAACATCGATTCTGTGCGAAGGAGCTTTTTCCCAAACAACCCTTTTTAACACCGTCAAAGTGATTTATGTTCATTTTTGTAATTATGTTACGCTTTGGCGAATAATTAAAATTAAATTATCATGTTGAGAGATGAATTTCCTCCACAACTGTCTTGACCTGGTTAAAAAATATGCATTTTTACGAATTTTGTAGTGTGTCAAAAGTGACACGTTCGCCTGGAATCACGACTCACTTGACCCCTGCCCTGTATAATACAGTTTATAAAATGGTCAAAACAGAAAACAATTTAATATTAAATTACATATTCTTACCCAACTCACATAGATAGCAATAACTTTATTTTGTTGCTAAGGTATTGAAGCACTCATCCGTGGTAACACGGGGAGGTAACTCTTAGAAACAAAACTATGCCATATAAGGCATGGTCCATGGTAGTTTCCTCCCCTACTGGTGTCCTGCGCATGCGCCGGACATACACCGGTGACACTCATTCCTTTTCCTTCGACCCACGTTGCATGACGTGTTTCACGAATTGGTGAGAGCGTTCCTTTTTTGTATAACGAGAAGATTCTTAGCCTTTTTGAAAGTTTTGCCACTTGTCTTTTGTAACAGTTATTCGCCATTTTGACTTTCAAAATGGCCGACAACCTAGACATAAAGAGAGAACTAAGAGCTCTGCCAAGCAGATTTGCTCACCTTTTTCTCAATCGGGCAAAACGGTTAAAGCTGGCGCTAATCCACGAACTTCTTATACTACTCTTCGCTCTCAAAGTTCTCAAAGTTTTCTTAGCGAGAAGCCGTCTTTGGTTTGGGACTTTACCCTGATACGCAGCATTCTATTCTATTGTTGATAGATACCGCTTCTCCCTCAGTTGACTTTTCAGCTTCGGTTAATAACCACAGGTGTTACAACCATAATGAAGTTAAGCAAGAGGATCTTCTTGCCTTTTTGTCATCGTTTATTCTGAGGTTCAGGGCATGTTAACTGCTGATTGTAAACAAATAGCAAGTTAGGCTTCTCTGCTGCTCCCTTCCGGAGTAGGTAATGCACTGTCGCTCGCACGGGTTCGTTCCGAATCTTCTGCAACCATTACGTCTACCGACGTTGTTGCAGAGCCGACAGATGTGTTTAGTTCGGCGTCAGGTTTACTTGTCAACGAACTTTTGTCTGCCTGTTAGACATCAGCACTGCCCAGTCCTCTCGGCGCTTTAGCGTCGCGAGCGGTGTTTTTGCGCTCTCGTACGGGGTCAGAGCTTCGGCTCGCCTTGGTGAAGAACAACAGCCTTTGGCAACGGTTCCGCTCGGTGGATTTGCATACCAGCCAAATGGTTCCTCCCACACGATACCCTTACGACCTTTCATGGCACGGGGCGGAGTGTGAAGAGCATGTGTCGCTACCTCTCTTTCCGGTCTCGCTGCTGCGTTTCCGCGATCAGGTAGTAGGACAACAGCGTAGCCCGGTCACCTTTTGGGACAGGCTCGAGCTGATGCTTACCAATCCACTGCTGGATCCGCTCCCGCGGTCTCGATTTCCGGTGGCAGGATGGTATGCCTTTGGCTTCCGGATTTCGCTTTTGCGACTTCCGGTAACGGTTTCCGCTTTAGTGGATTTGCACACCAGCAAAAAGGTTCCTCCCACACTCTACCCTTACGACCTTTTATGGATGGCACGGGGCGGGGTGTGAAGAGCATGTGTCCGCTACCTCTCTTTCCGGTCTCGCTGCTGCGTTTCCGCGATCAGGTAGCAGGACAACAGTGTCTTCCGGTCACCATTGTTGGGACTGGTTGGGGCTGATGCTTACCGATCCGCTGCTGGATCCGCTTCCGCGGTCACGGGTACCTGTGGTAGGATGGTGTAGCCTTCCGCCAATAACACTTCGGTGTTGGCGGTCGGCACTCATCAGCCTCGGCTTCCGGTTTCGCTTCCGCGGTTTCCGGGTGGTTAGAGGCTGATGCTTACTGATCCGCTGCTGGATCCGCTTCCGCGGTGGGGTTTCCGATGGCAGGATGGTATCGCCTTCCGCCAATAACACTTTGGTGTTGGCGGTCGGCACTCATCAGCCTTTGACTTCCGGTTCGCTTTGGCGGTTTCCGGCGCCGATGTGCAGGCTACAACCATTTCCGTTTCCAGTTGTTCAGCTGGCATGAGGCAGGTCGATGGAGGATCCGTTCAAGGATGTCCAACTTCAGGGGGGTTTTCCCAATCATTTCCGGCTTCGGCCGATGTTGCCTCTGCGGGGTTGATTTCCGGATCTCACACTTTTGATGATCGTTGGGATACTCCGGAACAGGATGATGAGGATGTGGAAGACGATGCCTCTGAGGCAGATGGGGATGCCCCTTTTTCTACTTCCGGTTAAGCTGCCAACTAAGTTGGCCTTAGCCGCAGAGGTCACTACACACTATTTCCCGGAGGGAGTAGTGGTAGCATCGTCATCTGCTGTTCCTCCACCTTCAGCTTTGCTGATTTGAGCCTTCTCAGGAAAATCTTTGAACTTTAAGTTCTTAGAGCATCCCTCGGTGGCATTTGAACTTGCGAAAGTTTTCTCAAATGATTCTCATCTTCCACCACTTCCTTCGTTGGCAGCGCTCGGTGAAGCACCTGCTGCGGCATTGCCTTGGCTTGCGTCACCCGCATCACTCGCTGAGCGCTATCCGTAGGCCTCGGTTAACACCAAGCCTAAGAACTTATTCTTTTGTTCTAACTACGGAACCGCTTCCGGTTACACCGGACTTGACGAACATCCTTTAGGATGGTTATAGCAAGGAGAAACTGTCTGTTTGCAAGGACAAGGATCTCCGGGCTGTGGAAGAATGCGGCCGCACTTCTTTAGAATTATTGTCTTTAACTGAGACTTTGATTCGTTATCTCTCTCGTGCAATTACGTCCTCACTGGATCCCTTTGTGTTCCTTCAGGACGCAGAACCAAAGGATGTAGCTTTGCTGTTCGCCGCTTGGGAGAAGGTCTCAGCTGAACGAATGGTTCTTTCGGCGAGACTTTAATCGCTTCCTTTCTCGAAGGTTCTCTTCTCGAACATGATCTGCTGGACGCACTGCATAAGCAGCACCACCAGCTTTCGGAGCTGTTATATGCCTTATCTGGTTCATATTTTACGACAATTTGAAAATGACGAAAAATCACTTGCTACAGTGGGAGCGAATGAGTTGCGTTTCTTTCGCCAGGTACTGTACGTGGAAGGTTTTGTAAAACAAACATGTGGAACATTATTGTGATGGCGAGTTTTAATCATCATCATTGCTTGCTTTCTCAGATATTCTGTTCCATGTCCTGTGTCTTCTTATTCACTTTGTTCCTCTTTTTTCTTTGAATGATTTTTCCCCCACGAACACATTCCAGAATGAATCGGTGAAGAAATGTTCTTGGTTGGTTCATAGATTTATTAGAATTATTGTGTTTTGAAAACATTTGGTGTTGGTGTGTTTCAGGCCAAAGAGATCCAGAAGATCATCAAGAGTCACCCACCCACAGAGGAAGACTTTGAGACAATCAAACTCATCAGCAACGGTGCTTACGCGTAAGTTGAAGGAAGCCATTTTATATTGCTAACATTCTATATGGAAAGACACTGCTTGCCTAGAATAGTTTCAGATTGTACATAGTCAAAGAAGAATATTCAGTGCTAACTTTGACGTTAAAGTGTGGTGGCATGGTAAGTCAGTTGCTGTGTATATAACCTGGCAATAAGCAAGTTAGTCATCAGATTAATTGTCATCTCCTCTGGAGAGGAGAACAAGCTGTCAGTGTCACAGGACCTGTAGATCATTCTGTACAAGAACATTTTAAAGCCATGCTAAATACCATGACAGAAAGACTAGAAGAAGACGCACGCTTGAAACCGAACATCTGTCTCCAGGAGACCAAGCCTAGTTAGCGTACAAGTCCACAGAGCTCATTTTAGTGTTGCCAGCACGAGAAACTAAAGCTACATACGTTGGCCTTTGAACTTGAGAGGCTTGTGATTGCAGAAGAATATTTCTTACATTTTTATATCCCTCAACTCCGAGAGGAATGAGATCACATGAGAGTGAACGTGGGAAAACATGACTGAACGTGTGGATTCCGTCCTGTGAAGACGTATTTGGTGCACTGTCCTTTCTTGCTATCCTATAACCTTCCTCTGCCTTTCGCTGTCACAACTAGTAGTTGTAGGTAGCACATTGAAAGCATGTTTGATATTTCACATTGAGAGCATGTTTGATGTTTCACATTGAGAGCATGGTTCATTCGTCGCGATATAACCTTCGTGGTTGAAAACGACGTTAAACACCAAATAAAGAAAGAAAGCATGGTTGATGTTTCACATTGAGAGCATGTTTGATGTTTCACATTGAGAGCATGGTTGATGTTTCACATTGAGAGCATGGTTGATGTTTCACATTGAGAGCATGTTTGATGCTTCACATTGAGAGCATGGTTGATGTTTCACATTGAGAGCATGGTAACTGATGTTTCACATTGAGAGCATGTTTGATATTTTACATTGAGAGCATGTTTGATATTTCACATTGAGAGCATGGTTGATGTTTCACATTGAGAGCATGTTTGATGTTTCACATTGAGAGCATGGTTGATGTTTCACATTGAGAGCATGTTTGATGTTTCACATTGAGAGCATGGTTGATGTTTCACATTGAGAGCATGGTTGATGTTTCACATTGAGAGCATGGTTGATGTTTCACATTGAGAGCATGGTTGATGTTTCACATTGAGAGCATGGTTGATGTTTCACATTGAGAGCATGGTTGATGTTTCACATTGAGAGCATGGTTGATGTTTCACATTGAGAGCATGGTTGATGTTTCACATTGAGAGCATGTTTGATGTTTCACATTGAGAGCATGGTTGATGTTTCACATTGAGAGCATGGTTGATGTGAGCATGTTTGATGTTTCACATTGAGAGCATGGTTGATGTTTCACATTGAGAGCATGGTTGATGTGAGCGTGGTTGATGTTTCACATTGAGAGCATGGTTGATGTTTCACATTGAGAGTATGTTTGATATTTCACATTGAGAGCATGTTTGATGTTTCACATTGAGAGCATGGTTGATGTTTCAGTGCTGTGTACCTGGTGCGCCACAAGGAGTCGCGGGAGCGGTTTGCAATGAAGAAGATCTGCAAGCAGAACCTGATGCTGAGGAACCAGATCGACCAGGTGTTCCTGGAGCGTGACATCCTCACCTTCACTGACAACCCCTTCGTCGTCAGCATGTACTGCAGCTTTGAAACAAAGGTGGCTAGCAACACCTGCACTGCACCTCTTACCTTGCATTTTGAAAGGAGATTAAGACACTTACATTGAAGTAGACCATGTGAGATTAAGACATTTACATTGAAGTAGACCATGTGAGATTAAGACATTTACATTGAAGTACACTGTGAGATTAAGACATTTACATTGAAGTAGACCATGTGAGATTAAGACATTTACATTGAAGTAGACCATGTGAGATTAAGACATTTACATTGAAGTAGACCATGTGAGATTAAGACATTTACATTGAAGTAGACCATGTGAGATTAAGACATTTACATTGAAGTAGACCATGTGAGATTAAGACATTTACATTGAAGTAGACCATGTGAGATTAAGACATTTACATTGGAGTAGACCATGTGAGATTAAGACATTTACATTGGAGTAGACCATGTGAGATTAAGACATTTACATTGAAGTAGACCATGTGAGATTAAGACATTTACATTAAGTACACTATGTGAGATTAAGACATTTACATTAAGTACACTATGTGAGATTAAGACATTTACATTGAAGTACACCAAGTTCGGAAATAACTATCAGGATTTTCAAGCTACACAGCATAACATACACATCAGAGTCAGTTCTTGGCTGCAATTGCTGGTTTTAACTGGTCCTTACTGTTTGACTCACGGTCAAAGGCGCAACTCTTCCACAACGCTTGAAAAACCTCACACAGTTATTTCTGGAAAATGTTTTTTGTGTGTGTTGATTTATGGATTTAATGGTGGGTGAGGGGAGGGGATTATGTTCCCCATCTACCCCCAAAAATAGAAGATAAAAAGAAGGAAGGGTTGGAGCAGCCTGCATGCAACATTGAGGTCAACACAGTGCTGACTTTCATTAGATGCCAGGAATCTTAAGGAAAGAAATTCAAAACAAGCACCATTGATGCCGTAATACTTGAACAAGATTATTGTTACACATATGAGGAGCAACAACAACAAAGAAGAATAAAGAGTGATTGACATTTTAGTGTAGCAATGATTATAAAAATAGCAACATGTTTAGCTGACTTTTGCACTGCTTTTGTCTTTCAGAAACACTTGTGTATGGTAATGGAGTATGTGGAAGGAGGTGACTCCGCCACGTTACTGAAAAATGTTGGATCTCTGCCTCTGGATCTTGCACGGTAAGTTGTGATGTAATGTCTTTAACTACAGGACATGTTGAGCTCGTGTTTGACCCAACAGTGGAACCCTCCTTGTTAGACCCCCTGTTTAATACTCCCTCCCTTGTAAGACCCCCTGTTTAATACTCCCTCCCTTGTAAGACCCCCTGTTTAATACTCCCTCCCTTGTAAGACCCCCTGTTTAATACTCCCTCCCTTGTAAGACCCCCTGTTTAATACTCCCTCCCTTGTAAGACCCCCTGTTTAATACTCCCTCCCTTGTAAGACCCCCTGTTTAATACTCCCTCCCTTGTAAGACCCCCTGTTTAATACTCCCTCCCTTTTAAGACCCCCTGTTTAATACTCCCTCCCTTTTAAGACCCCCTGTTTAATACTCCCTCCCTTTTAAGACCCCCTGTTTAATACTCCCTCCCTTGTAAGACCCCCTGTTTAATACTCCCTCCCTTTTAAGACCCCCTGTTTAATACTCCCTCCCTTTTAAGACCCCCTGTTTAATACTCCCTCCCTTTTAATACCCCCTGTTTAATACTCCCTCCCTTTTAAACCCTCTTTTCTAACATTCGTAACCTCTGTCAATTTACCCCCATGGTATTAAAAGGTGTGTTTCACTGTGTTTGACTTATTGGATGTTGTGAGGGATACATGAAAATATTCCCCAGTGGACAAAGTAGGGGAGATGCCACCTGAGACTTTTTTTTTAGGAACTGGTTTGGGGTTCGCAGTGAGCAAGAGAATTCTTCAGTGAAAGAATATAACAAATGACAGCAGCCGTACTAACCGTTGAAGATGATATGCTCAGTGTGGACGCTAATTCAGAGTTAAACATGTGGAAGGAGATGGATAAGGATTTGCATTCATAGTTTGCAGTATTTATGCGAGTTTTGCATGATATTGTACTTTCTGCTTTCATTTCTTGCATGCTTGTTGCCAGTAATCCACAGAACTGACGCATAATATAAATGAGTGAAATAATCTTTCCCTTGCAGGATGTATTTTGCTGAGACTGTACTGGCGTTGGAGTATCTGCACAACTACGGCATTGTGCATCGGGACCTCAAACCTGACAAGTCAGTACTTTTGTGGATAACATTTTATTTTTCAATTAATAATTCATGTCCAGCGAGACACGTCAAAGCTGATCAGAACTTTTTAAACTGTGACCTGGCTGAAGGGAGGTAACAGATGGGTTTGAACCTGTTGGAACTGTAGACCATTTCAGATGTGAAACTTTGAGGTTAATATAAAAGCTCTTGCACTGGGAGATGGGTATAGGGAGGTGAGTGGTTGAAACCTATTGGAACTTCAGAGTATTTCAGATTGCAAACCTTGTGGTTAATACAAAGCTCTTTTGAATTTGGACATGGGTAAAGGGAGATAACAGATGGTTGAAAGCTGTTAGAACTTGAGAGTATTTGAGATGTGAAACGTTGAGGTTAATACAAAGCCTGTTGATGTGTTTCAGTTTGTTGATCACTGCCCTGGGCCACATTAAACTGACAGACTTTGGACTGTCAAAGATTGGACTCATGAGCTGTAAGTTACTTACTGTTTCACACATTTCTCTCAAACGTTGCTAGGGAGGCCCGGCGGCCATTTTCATTTTTTAACGTTTTTTTCCCAACTTTGACCATTCATAAATCAAAGAGTTATGTCTTTAATCTTCTAAAATGTTGTAGATATGCTTAATATAATATTGTTTATGGGATCCGAAAATTTTAGGGATGTAGCTCTATAGGAATTTTAGCTATAAAGCACCAAAGTTGGGGAAAATGTCCATCACACCAACCCCAGAAAAACTTGTGCAGAGCACTAAACACATAAAACGCTCTTTTTCATCAACTGTTTTATTAATTATACTTATTGAATGTTAAAATGCATGTATATAGAAATTATTTGCGAAAAAAGTAGTTAATGAAGTCAATTTAGACAAATTAAAAAATGGCCGACATCACATGAATACTCTTATTTCTCAGATATGCAGATCTTCACTTTAACATGATTTATTCACTTAATATAAACTTATAATATATCAAATTAAAGGAAATTAGTTGCTCTTTATAGTTAAGCCATATTCAATCAGATTTGATGAAAAAAAATATCAATTTTAGTTAGAATAAGGAAAAAGGAAATATTACGTCACATAAAAATTCGTCCAAAAACCATCAAAAATAAAAATATTGTTCAAAGCAGAGACAACAATGGCAAGTCACAGGGACAATTTGTGTTATATGGACCAAATAAAAGAATAAAGTAACCAAATAAGTCTTTTAAAAAAAATTAAAAAAATAAAAAAAAATAAAAAAAATTCAAACAGTGGATTTGTCAACTCAATTTAGCAGCACAACCAGTGCATAACTTTTGTTTTTAAATCACAAAAGGATAACACCTCCATCATTAAGTACATTAGAACTTTCAATAACTCAATCTTTTCTTCCAGAGAACTGTTCAGTCTAAGCTGTCTATCAAGTCGGTAGGCAAGCAAGTCTTTTTCGGTATTGCAGCTCACCAAATCCTTGTCGAATAAAGTCTTGCCTTGACGAAGAACAATCTCACCGACACTCTCCGGCACAAGGAGCAGGGATGGCTGAAGGGGCTGCAGGGGCTTGCTTCTCTGGAACAGCCACTATTCCATCTTGTTCAGAGCACACTCTATCACTGCTGCATTTTGACGAGACTTCAGTTTCCACACGAAAGGCAGGCACAAAAAGTCGAACAAGATCAAGCAGTTCTTTTCAGTCGGTTGTTTGTTGAACTTGCTCACAAGCTTGAAGTAGTCCTTTTTCACACGCCCACATTTTGATTGCACGGAAGTTGGAGACCTGGAGTTGAACGCCTGCGTGGTGAACTTCATCAGCCAGAAGTGAAGAACTTCGAAGTAGCGACTAAGACAGGAGTCGTCCGGAAGAGTAACCTTGCCACACTTCTCCACATTCTCAGCCGAGACCATGAGAGAGATGAAGTCCCCATTCGTGATGTCTCGCAGTACGTGTGCCAGCATCCTTCCCCAGTGGTCCCGATTCCGTTGTCAAGCAGCTGCTGAGAAGAGAGGTTCCAGACACAAGGGAAAACTTGGGTCCAACAGCCTTCTGATCAGGGATGCAAACAATCTGAAAAACAAAAGAACATCAAACATAAAACAAACAATATATTCAAGCCTAAATAATATCAATAGAAAAAAACCATTTTGTCTTTCTTGGTAAATAATTCACATACTACAGTGAAAAGATGTATGGTAGTATTCCAAAAAGATCAGGAATTGATCCTTGATTTACAAATTCACCAATAGTAACAACAATTAAAATCAGCTCCAGTCATCATGATTCATATTCAGCAAACAAAACTGGCACAGTAGTATGTATGCATTTCTCCTGTTAAGGCACTTTGCCACAGACAAACTGAAAATTCAGATTTTGTCAAAAATGAAGCTATGAAAATTGAAATAACACATTGTCACAGGTCAGTCTAATTTATTTGTATTTACTTGTTTAAATTTACTCTGTATTTGTGGGTGTAGTATTACTCAACTTACTGTTTATGATAGGGGGTGTCAAGGCAAACAAAGTGATAACCTATGTTATTGAGAACACTGCAAAACAGGTTTTTGTGTATGCATCCAAATGCTCAACCTATAAGAAGCTTATAATTAAAAGCCAAAAAATACAAATCTTCACACTGTGACTGTGAGACTGAGATTGAGAAAAACAAATATTGAGTCCTTACAGTTACAGCTACTAGTAACTAAACGTTATTAAAATAATCATAAAAAATACAAAGCAGGCGATAATAAATACACTTCTTTATTGTCCGAAGTAAATAACTTATAATAAATAACATTTAACTAACTTTTATGCACAATTGCCGACGTCAACAGTCTTACTTGTCTGTCATTCAGTCGCACTTACGGCCACGTTTCATTCCTGAAAAGTCACTCTGATCTATTATAATTTGTTACCATCCAGAAGAAAAGATCAAAATTACAGATTTATTGAAAATATCTCATCAATCTTATGTTTAATGAGATTCAGGATGCGTTTACTTTAAGCTTACTTTAAAAAACAAAACACAGCTCGATCAGCGAAACCTCAGGGATTGTCCGACAGTGGTATCGCCCAAATACCGGGGATGATGATCTCCACATCAAAATCGAATATGTTGCATCTAAGCCGATTTACAAACACAATTTAACTTTCGATAGCTTGAAACACTAGAACTTAGTTATAATTTGATTTTCATTTAAAACTAATGCACATTTCGACAGAGAAACAGTTCAGATCAAATTACATACCCAATCGACGCCCCCACAGCAGTTAGTTGACTCGCCCGCCATAACAAATTCTGCAGCGTGGAACACAGCAACTCGGTCTCCACTCGGCTTTGTCAGGAGTGCGATTCGACGCTCAAATTCTCGTCTTAAAAACGCTCGGCATAAGAAACCGCTTCGATTACAAATGAGAAACTTTGGCACAAGAAAATTCAAGATGTTGACTATCATACGCGATGCGATGAACTTCGATCAATGAATGGAACGACTGTGACCTCTTCGTTTGAGAATGGTTCGTGTGTGATGTGTTACAGTGCTTCCCATTGGTTCATCGCTTGATATGACGTAAACAGAGAGGAGATCTTTACTTCTGCCAAGTTTCATTGGTGAATTATTTATAGTTTGCAAGGCCGAACCAACCAAAAACAGGGTTGTTTCGGGACCGATTTAGAACAAAGCCGTGGCTTGAGGCGAAATCGCTGCACAGCCAGCCAGCGGCTAAGTCCGACGCAGGTGCGCGACGCTTTGGGGCGTTTTACACATCCAAATACAACTATGTAAACACATTTTTTTCACATCAAACTTAGATGAGTGTACTAAGATGACTATACTCAAGAGCATTCATACTTTATTTGTTTTCAATAAAAATTCAAGTCAATATAACACTTACCTCGACAGTACAGTAGAACCCCTCTCTAGCGACCTTGAAAATGTTGACAAAAATCGGTCCTTATGGAGGGGGGTCCTTACAGAGGGAGGGGGCGGGGCCACAAAGAAAGTCACCTCAGATTTTCTTAAAAAAAGAAAACAGAGAAGTTTGAGTTGCTGACGACCGTTTCCTCAAGCAAACTGCTTCGATTTCATGTTTGACATTGTCGATGGTGTCCACCAGTTCTGGTGCATGTTTCAATGCAAAAAGAGTTAGTTTCTGAGCAAGCATTTCTTTACAGCAGTCCCTTCAATGATGAAGGCCCTCCGAGAAAGAGAGTGAAAAATCGGCCACCGTTCTCAGCATCGCGTATCTGTGTGTAACCTCTTTCATTGAAAAGATACTCTTGTTTCCCTGCAGCCTTGACCAGTGAGTCGGTTACCTAATCTGTGAACCCTTCAGTTGTGTTGCTTTGTCAAAAGTTAGACACAGTCAACTAGTTTTGCTCTGAGTGAACAGTGCAGCTGGCCTCAATTAGCCGGTGACACCTCTCTGGCCACAGCACCAAACAGTACATGGCTGGGGGGAGAGAGAGAGAGAGAGGGAGGGGGGGGGGGGGTAGCTGGCTAAACTCAGTGGGGTGTCCGGTGTCACTGAAGTCAGCAGGAAGAGCATTGGAGAGAAATAGAGAGGTGTACTCTTCCAAACATCAGTTGTCAGCGCTTTGGGTAGTCAGTGAGGGAGAGTGACAGCGGTTTGTCGGACTGAAGAGTGAAAAGTCACTGCCACAAGATCGGCATGCAGTCAATAAAGCCAGACAAGAAGAATGATTATGACATGCGGCTCTATCTGCTGGTTTTTTATTCAAACTGGTTTTCAACGCTTATTCTCACAAAGCATCTGCACACCTGCCTCTGCCTCTGTGCTGTGTTTGTGTGGCTGCTTTTGTATGATGTCAGTGCATGGTGAGTGCGTTCACTGCCTTGTCACCACTTCCCCACCTTTTTCAGAATGTTTTCTTGGAGTTGGATAATTCTTTGAATTTGCGATTTTCCAACATCAAGACTTTTTGCAATCGCGATGGCAGTTTCTCCCTGTTTGTGTCTGTTCACAACATTCACTCGATTCTCGAGAGTTAAATATTTTCTTTTCTTTGTAGACGCCATGTCGATCTCCACTGCTCTTCTGTCCAAAGACTGTCTATTCTGACTGAATTGAACGGTGTGTGTTGGTCACGTGAGTTTGTTTTCTCGATGATTGGTTTGTGATGTTTACTCAGCCCACCCAACCATCACACCTCTCAGCGGTTAATTAGTGCCTTTGCTTACGCAAGATGGTTATAACTGGTTATAACCGGTTTGTCAGTGATGCGTTACGCTGACTGAGTCTTGGTTTTGTCTGACAAAGTCGTTACACAAGCTCTTAGGTCGGTCCTTAGACGTTAGAGCGGGGTGGTCGCTACACTGGTGACAACTACATAAGGAAACACATCGGTTAAAAAAAAAAGGGTCGTTGTGGCGGGGTAGTCCTTAGAGAGGGGGGTCGTTGTGAGGGGTTCTACTGTACTATTCTTGCACATTATCTATTATAGGCCGAAAAAATTGGACAAAACGCTGAGTGGGTACAATTATCTCCCATAACCATGCGCCACCGTGGATCCCAAGCACTGTCCGAGTGCTTCCCCCTTACAGGATGTAGGTGGCGCGTCCTTTTTTTTTTCGCGCGTGTCAGACCGGCTGTGTTTCTGCTACGCTCCCGGATTATTTTGGACTAAGAGGCTTCTTTTCTGTGTGGACTATCACCTGTTGGATTATTGTGTGTTATTCCACTTCTGGCTTGAGGCTACGTTGTGTTTCCTTCAACTTGTGCCTCCGTTTTTGTGTGGCGGACTCGGCGTGCCTCCCGTCCTACTTCGTGGTGACCGGTCGTCTGCTTCTCGTTTCGCCGCATTCACTTGAGTATTGACCTAAATTTTCTTTGAATTTTGTTAATTCTCGGTCTTTAAGGGTACGTACAGGGCGAGGTAGGATGTCTCGTCCTGTTTTGGGCTCTGGTTCTACGGAACCAGAGTCTGCCGGGGGCAACCCTTCTCCGGGCGCCCAGCGTCATGTTTTACGCACGGAGAAGGGGATCTTTCGGCGCTCCGACTCTCCCTCCCCAAACGCTTTGCGTTTGCGGCGAGGGAGGGCGGAGAAAGCCTGTTTGAGCAAGCTCAATGCGAGCTTGCTCAAACAGGCTGGGCTTGAGCCTGGGACTTCGGGCGGGGCTGCGCCGTCGAAGGTTCGGGGAAGGTCGAGGGGAAAGAAAAAGCTTCTTTCTCCTTCTCCTTCAGTGGAACAAGCTTCCCCCCCTTCGACGCCGTTGTCCGGCCCTCAGTCTCAGGCTTCAGCTCCTCCCGGTTTCAAGCCTGGGGGGAAGGTTTCCTTCTCCTCCCTGGCTCGAATCCGGGGGCAGGTCGATTCCCAACCCTCTTTGGGGGTTGGTGAATCCGATCTAGGGGCTACTGGAGAGACTCAGGTTTTGACAGCCAACGGCCATACCACGTTGTAAACACCGGTTCTCGTCCGACCACCGAAGTTAAGCAACGTCGGGCCCGGTTAGTACTTGGATGGGTGACCGCCTGGGAACACCGGGTGCAGTTGGCATTAAAATCTTCCTTTTCCGGTGCCTCTCCTGTGCCCTCCTCGGTTTCCACCGCTGTGGAAGCCAGGAGGGACACGGGTCCTCCTCTGAACTCCCTCGCTGGGTCGTCTGCTGCTGTTTCGACAGTAGTTTCGGCCTTCTGGGGGGGGAGATCGGAGGAGATGACGGGGTCTCTGAATTCCCTCCCCGCTGGGGTTGGGATGCGAATTGACCCCGTTCAGGGCGGTCCTGTGGGGGCAGGGGTTTCAGGCTTCGTGCCTACGACCACTGCTACTACGGTTCCCTCTGACGTCCGTGTGACTGGTGGCTGTCCCTCTTGATAAGACGCTCCGGCCGACTAGTTACTGGACGTGGAGGTGTTCGACAGAACGTGGTACTTCTGTCGAATGGTCAGGGCGACGGGAACATTGTTTCTGTTGCTCAGACCGACACCTCCGACCGGACCGTCTTGACCCCACGCCATTCCTTAGCGTCTGGTGTTCGGGTGACGGATGGTCCGGACCAAGGGTCCGGAACGTTCCAGGCTTACGGGTCGGGATCGAACCGGACCCACGGGTCCCGACTGGACTTGACCTCCGGGTTTGGTCCGGACGGGACCCATGGTACGGGACCGTACCGGACCTTAGGGTCCGGTGCGGGACAGTACCTCTGGCCCTTGCCGGACCCCCGGACCTACGGGTCCGGATGGTACGGTACGGGACCAGTGGTTCGGTCGGGACCGGACCACCCGACCACCTCTGTTGGTCTGGGTGGTCTGGCACCGAACCGGAACACACCGGACCACCGGACCTACGGGTCCGAATGGTACGGTACCGGACCAGTGGTCCGGTCGGGGCCGGACCACTCGACCACCTCTGTTGGTCCGGGTGGTCTGGCACCGAACCGGACCATGCCGGACCTACGGGTCCGGATGGTACGGTATGTCCACGTCCGACCGAGCCACCCGAACACTTTTGTGGGTACCGATGGTTCGGTACCGAACGGGACCTCCGGATGCTACGGGACCGGACCGAACCTACGGGTTCGGATGGTCCGGTACCGGACCAGTGGTCCGGTCCGAACCGGACCACCCGACCACCTCTGTTGGTCCGGATGGTCTGTCACCGAACCGGACCATACCGGACCTACGGGTCCGGATGGTACGGTAGGTCCACGTCCGGACCGAACCACCCGAACACTTCTGTGGGTACGGATGGTTCGGTGCCGTACGGGACCTCCGGATGGTACTGGACAGGACCGGAACACCGGACCACCCTATCGGATCGGTCCGGACCACCCGACCACCTCTGTTGGTCCGGATGGTCTGGCACCGAACCGGACCTACGGGTCCGGATGGTACGGTATGTCCACGTCCGGACCGAGCCACCCGAACACTTTTGTGGGTACGGATGGTTCGGTACCGAACGGGACCTCCGGATGCTACGGGACCGGACCGAACCTACGGGTTCGGATGGTCCGGTACCGGACCACCCGACCACCTCTGTTGGTCCGGATGGTCTGGCACCGGACCACCGGACTTACGGGTCCGGATGGTACGGTGTGTCCACGTCCGGACCGAACCACCCGAACACTTCTGTGGGTACGGATGGTTCGGTGCCGAACGGGACCTCTGGATGGTACGGGACCGGACCGGAACACCGGACCGGAACACCGGACCACCCTACCGGACCGGTCCGGACCACCCGACCACCTCTGTTGGTCCGGATGGTCTGGCACCGAACCGGACCTACGGGTCCGGATGGTACGGTACGTCCACGCCCGGACCGAGCCACCCGAACACTTCTGTGCGTACGGATGGTTCGGTGCCGAACAGGACCTCCGGATGGTACCGGACCTACGGGTCCGGACCTACGGGTCCGGACCTACGGGTCCGGATGGCCCGGTGCCGGACCACCCGACCACCTCTGTTGGTCTGGATGGTCTGGCACCGAACCGGACCATACCGGACCACGGGTCCGGATGGTACGGTATGTCCACGTCCGGACCTAACCACCCGAACACTTCTGTGGGTACGATGGTTCGGTGCCGAACGGGACCTCCGGATGGTCCGGCACCGGACCGGAACACCGGACCACCCTACCGGACCGGATCGGCACCCCCGACCGGACCGGACCGGACCGGACCATTTCTTTTCTGATCAGACCCGATGGGTTCCTGTTCAGTCTATAAATGGCGGGGGTTCGTTGGCTGGGCTGACCCAACAGTCGCAGGGTTGTTGTTTTTCTCCCCCTTCGGCTGCTGGAGACGTTTCGTTTTTGGGGCAGGAGTCTTCGCGGCCTCTTGCTTCTGTGGGCGTTTCTTCACAGCCTGCTTCATCGCTTTCGGCTCTTCCCCCTCAAGCTCCCTACACTCCTGCTTTTGAGGAGTTGTCGGGAAGTGAAGAGGAGAGTGAGTCGGAGGACGATAGGGAGGAGGATCAGGGTCGCCCTGAGGTTAACACTGATCCTCTACCCTTGCCGGTTTCTGATGGAACTTCCGAAGCTATGCTTCGTACTTTCCAACAGTACATGACAGACATCACGCGGCGTCTTGACGTCACGGATGCCTCTCTTAAGCGTCTGTCGTCTAGTGTTGACACACAGGACCTGGACCCGGGGTCTGAGGACGAGAGGCAGGAGGCTCGTCCTCGCACAGCTAGAAGGACGTTTGAACAGTTTCAGGACGTCCTTCCCTGAGACGCCCTCTCGTCCTTTGAGTCCGCTTCGGCCCGGGCGCGGGAGGCTCACGCCGCGTCTGCCGGCGGCTCGTTTTATGAACGATCCGTCCGCCGGCAATTCGCGTTCCACCCTAGTCTTAGTGCCACGGTGGAAGCGGCAGCACATCGCCTGAGGAGTACAGATTCACGTGCAAACGCGACCTATGTTCCTCGGGAGGACTCGGGTTCAGTGCCATGCTTTCCTTCGGGAGGCGCACCTCCACTGTTTCCTCGTGTCCAATCTGTTTCGTCCCTCCCTTTTCCCTTTGACTCTCGAACTCTCCCTTTCCAGACTTCGAGTGTTTAGGGTGGGGCTGACGGTGATGTGTTCGTTGGGGAGGTGCCTTCGGTCAAGAAGGTGGAACTGAGCTCTGCTTCGTTCCACAATCTTGAGGCCACCGTTTCTTCCACAGTCGAGGCCCAATCACAGGCCTTGACATGGATGAGCACGCTGTCCACACTGTTGGACCCTCCCGATCGGGCAGAGTCCGATTCCACTCGGGTCCTTGACACGGTTCGAGTGGATCGGGCTTTGCATGCCGTGCGATCGTGCGTGTCGTCTGCGGCAGAATTGGCCATTGGAACACGGGTCCACTTTATTGGCCCTGTTCCGTGATCATTTTCTGCCTACTTCTATAGTGCCTCCGGATATGAGGAAGAGTCTGAGGAACACGTTTTCTCAGCCTTCTTCCCTCTTTCATCCGGACACTGTTCGTTCTGTGGTGGAGTCCACACGCCAGAGGAACACTGATTCTCTGATGGTTGGCCTCGCTGCTTCGGCGACGGCGGCGGGGAGTAAGAGAAGTGCTACAGTCACCTCCAGCTCCCAGCCTCAGAAGAAGAAGAAGCCAGTTTCACTGCCTCCTTCTTCCTCCTCTTAGGCGCCTGTTGCGTTCCCAAGCAAGACGAAGGGTGCTCAGACAGGTAAGGGGAAGCAGCACCACCAGGGGGGGTGGTCGCAAGCCTGCGCCTGCCCGCCAGCAGAATTTTCAGTGAGTCCCGGCCCTACGTTGACGCCCCCTCAAGTTGCCCCTCTTTCGTCCGTCGGTTCCCTTTTTCGGGCCCGCGGCATGTGGGGCAGACTGGTCTGCAACCAGTTTTTCTTGAGGGTGGTGTGGTCGGGGTTTTCTCTACCGCTGTCGTCACAACCTCCATTGTCCGCTCTACCCTGGACGTTCCCCCCTCCTCGAGACCCTGCCAGATGGCAGGCTCTTCAGGACGAGGTGAACTCGTTGGTCGAGAAGAAGGCGGTCTACCCCCTTTCTCAGCCTTCTCCGGGGTTCTGCTCCCGCCTGTTCACCGTCCCCAAAAAGGACGGCCGGTTCAGGCCGGTGTTGGACCTCTCCACCTTGAACTTGTACCTTCACAGGTGCAAGTTCAAGATGGAAACCCCTTCGTCGGTCCGGTTGGCCATCCGGCCAAACGATTGGGCCATGTCTGGGACCTCCAGGATGCTTACTTCCACATCCTGGTGGCCCCGGGGTACCGACATCTGCTCCGGTTCGTTTGGGAGGGCACAGTGTTCGAGTTTCGGGCCCTCCCATTCGGCCTGTCCTTGGCCCCTCTGATTTTCAACGGGGACAACAACACCACATGCTTAGCTTACCTTCGCCACCAGGGGGGCACCAATTCTCGGTCCCTCTACCTGTTGGCGGAGGAGATTCTGCTCTGGTGCCAGACCAATCAGGTCCGGATGTCAGTCCAGTTCGTTCCGGGGAAACTGAACGCCCTGGTCGACATTCTCAGTCGGGGCGATCAGGTTCTCTCCACAGAATGGACCATCGCCCACAACGTTCTACAGCGTCTGTGGGCAAGGTGGGACCGTCCTCTGATCGATCGGTTCGCAACTCGATTCAGCGCTCGGCTTCCCAGGTACGTCAGCCCCTTTCGAGACATGAATGCGTTCCACTTGGACGCATTCACTCTCTTGTGGAGGCTCCTCGATGCTTACGCCTATCCCCCGACATCTCTGATTCCGAGGGTGCTGGCAAAATATCTGCAGGAACGACCAAGACTGATTTTGGTCGCGCCTTACTGGCCAACAGCTCTGTGGTTTCCAGATCTTCGCGGTCTCACCCACTTAGACCCTCTACCTCTGGATCTGGACGGGGGAGGTCTGCTCCAGCCTCGATCATGCCTCCCTCATCCACGTCCAGAGAGTCTGTGCTTGACCGCATGGCTCTTGTGCGCTCCAAACTGCTTGCACTAGGATTGCACAAGAGTTCAGTAGAGTTTTCCTTGAACGCTAAGAGGCGATCAACTAATCAGCTCTACGACTTACGCTGGAGAGCTTGGGCCACCTTCGCCTTGTCCAAGGGGATAAAGCCGCTTTATCCCTCAACACAGGACTTGGCCAACTTCCTGGTGGAAGTGTATCAAAAGAAGAGTCTTTCTTCTAAGACTCTTCTTGGATACAGATCTGCCATCGCTTCCACGATTGCGGCCGCTACTGGTCGCAGACCTGAACACTTGATCAGGTCCTCCCTCATCGCTAATGTCCTTTCGGGTATTAGCAATGCAGCGGTGTCTAAACCTCGGGTTTCATTTCCCAAGGGGGATGTCTTTCTGGTCCTCAAACTCCTGCGTAGCAATGAGTTTGAACCCCTGGCAGGCATCAGTATCAAGTTGCTGATTTTTAAGACTAATTGTTCCTCATCGCTTTAGCCACTTGCCGTAGACTCAGTGGTATTCAAGCTTTGAGTGGCCTGGACTTTGACATTGAGTTCACCACACAGCAGTGGTTGCCAGCATGGTCACGTCAGTCTAAGGTATGTTTCTTGGGTATATTTTCTTTTACGGTAGTACTGTTCGAAAATTGCCTGGGTATCTTAATCCTTGGATTTAAGTGATTTTGATTAAGGAGTTTAATACTCTACATATCACCCTCACACCACTCTGGTATTCTGTGCAAGAATAGTACTGTCGAGGTAAGTGTTATATTGACTGTAAGGCTTCTTTTTAAGCCTACTGTCTATATGATACTTACCGAGACAGTACTATTAGAGTTTCCCTCCCGCCTCCCCTCTTGATATGTTATGGGCTTTTTGAGGGTCTGCAGCTCATAAAGAAAGAGGACGCGCCACCTACATCCTGTAAGGGGGAAGCACTCGGACAGTGCTTGGGATCCACGGTGGCGCATGGTTATGGGAGATAATTGTACCCACTCAGCGTTTTGTCCAATTTTTTCGGCCTATAATAGATAATGTGCAAGAATAGTACTGTCTCGGTAAGTATCATATAGACAGTAGGCTTAAAAAGAAGCCTTACAATAAGCACAATTTTGAGTTGAAAACAGCTCTTTGCACTCTCTGCTTGACTGCCGGGGCCGCGGAGAGCGTGAGCCTCCCTAACGTTGCTTCATACATATGTCATTGACATTGTTTTCTCCACTTGGTTTTGTTTTATATTATTAAATTGATGACAGCAGATAGATGCTTTGAGAAAAACAAAAGTGAATGGTTTGAAATATATTCTATAGCGTGTGTGTCCGGCGTATTCATTTTTAATTTTTTTTAAAGACTGAAGCTACAAGTCAGCATAGTTGGGATTTGTCTGATAAAACAAAGTGCTGTAGGCATATTTGTGCAAACTTACTTTGAAGTTTCTGAGTGTTCATTTTGGATTTCTGTTTGTTTCAGTAACGACCAATTTGTATGAGGATGCCTTGGACAAAGACAGCAAACAGTTCAGAGACAAACAGGTGTTTGGAACACCGGAGTACATCGCACCTGAGGTCATACTGCGAGCAGGCTATGGTCAGTGTCTATAGTTGTACTTATGTGCTCCTCCTACTAAATCATGTGTACACTAGAACCCCCCCCCCCCCCCCCCTCCCTTAAGAACTCCAAAAACCTGAGGATATCGGGTCTTAAAAAGGAAGGGAGTCTTAAAACAGGTACATTTACAGGTTATGAAAAGAAAATGTGGAAAAGCCAGGTCTTTAAAAGGGGGAAGTCTTAAATTTGGGGGTCTTAAAAAGAAGGTTGCACTGTATAGAGAAAGTGTGAGACTAGCAACAGTGTGATAGCTAGCTATGCTCAGCACTCTATGGGTTCACTCAAGTCATCCAGCGTTCCATTGTCCACTCTAGCTTATCTAGCAACTTGTGCTCTTCTACATTTGCATTGAAAGGGAATGTGACTTGTTTGTGTAGATTTTCCTAATACTGCTAGTGGCTGTTAGCCTCTTGCCCCTAGGGTGGACCACAGCTGATGGCCATGCAGTTATGTTTGATCTGATGTTTGCAGGGAAGCCAGTGGACTGGTGGTCGATGGGCGTCATCCTGTACGAGTTCCTGGTGGGATGCGTTCCTTTCTTCGGCAACACACCCGAGGAGCTCTTCTCTCAAGTTATTAATGGTCAGTGACCCCCACGGAGCATATTTCAGTCTTGTATCTCGATTGCATGACACATTCAGGTGAAAATGATACTTTTCAACTTATACCTGTAACATGAAATC
This sequence comes from Littorina saxatilis, assembly GCF_037325665.1. Taxonomy (NCBI): domain Eukaryota; kingdom Metazoa; phylum Mollusca; class Gastropoda; order Littorinimorpha; family Littorinidae; genus Littorina; species Littorina saxatilis. The sequence goes on along the minus strand of NC_090249.1, from coordinate 9,950,118 downwards.
CACTTTCAGGTTGAACTTTGTGTTGGCTTTGAGCAACAATGACAGAGTCAATTTGAAGTAAATAACATGCAAGATATAAGACAATGTGCATATAATTTGAAATATGCTTTGGTGCAGCATGTTCTTCAAAAGGGAGTGTTTTTTGCATAGGTAATGGTGTTTGCTACAGACGGCAGATGTGGCTTACTTTCAAAATCTTATTTGTACTGATCCTTTCACAGTGTTGTTCCCAGGCCTCCGTCTTCAAACATTTACGCATACATTTTTAATCTGATGCATTATTCTGACCCCAGGCCGGTCGAATGTCTGATAGTTTTGAAACATAAGATGTCTTCTGACAAAACAATTTTATTTTTTTGGCCAGGATATTTTGACTGATACATATTTAGAAGCCAGGTGCAGTTGACCTGTTGTCATGGGTGGGATTCTTCCGGTATATGCCGGAAATCCGGATTCGTAATGTCTGTGGTAAAGTTATTTTGGTTGTTAATTATACAAATTCTTCAGAGTCTTAGAATTCATCAGGATTCATGACATGTTTCAGTCCTACCCATGTATTGTCCTCTGCTTTCAAGTTAGCAGCCAACAGAACAACAGAGCTGCGTGTGTAAATGTACATGATTAATGATGCTTGAAAAAAAAAACACTTTTGTTATCCTTTCAAGTGAGTTGTTTACCAAACAACAGAGCTGTGTGTGTAAAAGTAGACGATTAATGGTGAAAACAACACTGGTTACAGAGGAGATAGAGTGGCCAGAGGAAGAGGAGTGGCAGGGCCAGAACGACGCCAAGGACCTGATCCAGCAGCTACTGACCCACGACCCCCTGGAGCGGCTGGGCACCGGCGGAGCGCAGGAGGTGAAGGAACACCCCTTCTTTGACGTCGTGGACTGGGAGTCCATCCTGAGGCAGAAGGCTGAGTTTGTGCCACAGCTTGACGGGGAGGAGGACACCAGCTACTTTGACAGTGAGACTTTGTGCACTTTACACCCATCTGTGTGTTAGTGTGACTCTCTCTCTCTCTCTCTCTCTCTCTCTCTCTCTCTCTCTCTCTCTCTATCTCTATCTCTCTCTCTCTCTATATATCTCTCTCTCTCTGTCTCTCTCTCTCTTTCTCTCTCTCTCTCTCTCTCTCTCTCTCTCTCTCTCTCTCTCTCTCTCAGTGTGTGGCTGGAGGCCGTCTTGAAGCCTGTGTTTAAAAAATATATATATTGTTTTATAAAACTGAAATCAAGCTCTGAAAATATCGTTGAGTTGGGTACCATGACTGACGTTACACTTTAGGAATGTCCGGCAACAGATTTTTCTCTTCACACTTTCTACCCCACCTATGTTGACCAAGTTTGTTTTAGCCGAGACCAGCTGTGCTGCAGCAGGTCACTCTGAATTGTAGTAACTGTGTAGTAACTGTGTATCAACACGCTGGAATGCAGGCGTTAGATGGACGTTACAGGAAGCGACTGAAGCTAACAGTCTGAGCGGATATATCCGTACCTGGTCAGATAGAGCCATATGAGTGGGTACGGATATATCCGTACCTGGGAGACAATGAGTTAATAGATCATTTGCATTTCATTTACTTGAAAAGAATTTAGCTTTACCATTATTATTCTTATTACTCAGCTGTGTCAGAAATACTCTTGACATTTAAAGATCATTTGGGTTGGGCTTATCATATTTTACAGCAGAAAACCTAGGAAGCCTACATTTTTAAACTCTGTTACTAGGTCGCTTGGAGCGTTACAACCACGACCTTGACACGGAGGACACAGAGGATGACGGGGAGGACATCTTGTTCCACAGCTTTTCCTCCTGCTCCCCCCGCTACTCCAAGGTATACTCCAAGGTTGAGGAGCTCCACCAAGATGTGAGCAGAAAGGTTCCATCCGCCACACACACGCATGCATGCATGCACGCATGCACACACACACACACACACACACGAACACACACGAACACACACACACACACACACACACGAACACACACGAACACACATGCATGCACACACATTTACACACACACATTCACACACACACATACACACACACACACATGGCATGCACATGTCTTCAATTTAAAGGAACAGTCTTTCCTGTGGAAAAGATTCAGCTCACCATATCAGATCTACACATTGGACTTTTAAACAAACAAAAATGAATTGACTCTTAAATATTGACTAATAGCTTTTCAGAAATGTGCCTTCAATGTGCTAATGTCTCTCCTCATCAGGATAGCCGAGACAGAGACAGGAGACGGCACTCGAGCGCTGACGACTTCAGGACCCGAGTGCTGGAGAGGCGAGCGCTAGAGAGGAAGGACTCGGAGAGTTCAGACGGCTCACAGGAACTGCGCGGAATGCCGAGGAAGGACAGCGCATACTCAGATTCCACAGATAGCCGCTCTGATGTCAAACTGGACGAGGATGTGTTCAAGACAGCGGACAGGTAAGAGAGAGACTGACTGTGAAAGAATAATTTGAAGTGTAGAGGGGATGTTAGAATCCGAGGATCGACAATTTAACACAGAGCTGTACTCATTGTGAAGTGTGCTCTCAGGTATGGTACACCTCTGCGTTTTGTTTTTGTAAGCGGCAAAAGTACACAAATCATCAAGTTGTGATTTCTGTTGCTTGACCCTCGGCATATTTGTCAGAAAAAAAAGCTTGTTCTATTTGCAGACTTCTATTTACCTGCAGAATATTTGATAAGAAAAGGACATCAAAGAAATGTGCTTTGTTCGCTGCCAATTGCAGTGGGTGTTCTGCATTTTACCCTTTATTTGACATTTCATTTTTGTGCTTGGTGTATGCATTATTTTGTGCTTGAACGGTAAACTTGTTTTATTGTTTTATTTCAGAGTGTATGTATGTGTGCATGACTAGTAAACTTAGGTATTTGTTAATTCTTATTTGTTTATTTCAGTTTGCATCAGGCCCGTGCGGGAACCAGTCACTCGGACTCGTCACAAACGGACAGCGACACCTGCAACTCTCCCTCCCTACCGCACGGCAAACCCTCCCTCAAGAACATCCCCAAGTTCGCCATCTCCTCCGAAGGGGAGAAGCCCTGCAGTCCTAAAGGTGGGGACTTTCTTTGTCATGCTTTTCTACACTCGGCTCAAACTGTCTTCAATATAGACCGCCTGAATCCTCTAGCCGTCTTTAGCCTACTTTCCTTTTGTTCATAGTGCTAGAAGAAGTGGTCTATTTTCTTTGAGTTAAAGTGCTAGCATGGAAGTGCCTGATTTTCTGTTCATTTGTAGTGCCAGTTTTGTCTTTATGTAATGTAAATAATGCTTTAAAAAAATGTAATTGCACACAAGGAATATCGATTTAAACGTCAAGAGACTCGTTGTTGATAACTCAGTACATATTCCAACACAATTTCGAACTAGATGTAGCTGAAGATAGCTGACATGCAGTTGCTAAGAAATAGCTGTGTGCCTTCTGTTTGTTTTGGTTTGTTTGTTTTCTTTGATTGGTTTTGTCACTCATATATATATATGTGTTGTACAGATGTGGTTCTAGTCGTTTCCATTTTGGCAGAATGTTTGTGGTATTTGAATATGTCTTTACCACATGATTTCTGACACTGACATCAAGAAGCAATGCATTGCTTTCATTTTGACATGTAACAAGTAATATGAACCACCCTACACTGGAACCCCCCTTTTAACACACACACCCCCCCCCCCCCCCATCCCAATTTGAGAGTATTCCTCCCTTTTCAGACCTGGCTTCTCTAGATTTTTTTTAATAATAACCTCTGTAAATTAACCTCCATTTTTAAGATTCCATATTTGTTTAGACCTGTTATCCTCAAATGTGTGGAGGTGTTAAAAGGTATTGGATCAGTCCAGCTTTCACCTTAGATCAGAGCATCCTTCCACTCTGACTTCTTTCAAAGATCAACAGCCTGGCTGCGTCTTGTGCACAGTCCGCACATTTTGCTCAATTTATTTTGTACTGGACACCTTATGTCAGTCTGAGAAATTCAGACCCCCCCTCCCATGGTTGCACAGGAAGCAGTCAGGGTGTTGATTTGTGGCATGTGTCTTGGTTGTTGAAGGATGTTGTTATCTATTACAAGCCTAGACAGATCTGGTAGGGTACGGGCTTGTTATACAAGATAACAAGCTATATTTAAGGATTAAATAGGAGGTATTCCATGTTGATATTTGAAATGTGGACTGAAAAGCTAACATTTTTATTTGGGTTTTGTTACGGCTGACTCATTTTGAATTTAACTTTCTTCCAACATGCATGGGTGATAAAGACATTTGTGCCTGATGTGTTTTGGATCTTCAGTTGTTTACTCAACATAAATTGAGTAATATTTTCCTTTCCTCTGCTAAATGCTTTTATGACTTAAACATGTATGAGATAGAAATGTATGAAATTGAAAAGGATGGTTAAAAGGAGAGAGAAACTTCCAGTCATCAAATAGACACCATTCCGTCAACTATGTGACTACAGCAATAAAAGTAAGTTGGATCACAGGAGTAGGATAACGAGGGGAACAAATCTAGGACCAACATTATTTGTGATACAGAAATGAGAAGCAGGGAAGATGTAGTGTGTATATAGCAGTGGTCAGACTTGGTGAAAGGTGATGAGATAAAGGGAAACACTTTGTCTGTTCAAAGCCACAACCATATATCTCTTTACACCAGTCAGAGCCACAACCAAACATCGCAAAAATAGCCCACTTTCAGAAAAGTTCACACACTCAGGGTAAAATCTGCTTTATTGTCAAATGAAACAATTTTCACATCAAAGATGCAGTTTGTGTTCCTGACAAGTACATGTACATGCAAAACCACACTTGAAAAACAGAATTAAAAACAAGTCGCGTAAGGCGAATATACAATATTTAGTCAAGTAGCTGTCGAACTCACAGAATGAAACTGAACGCAATGCCATTTTTCAGCAAGACCGTATACTCGTAGCATCGTCAGTCCACCGCTCATGGCAAAGGCAGTGAAATTGACAAGAAGAGCGGGGTAGTAGTTGCGCTAAGAAGGATAGCACGCTTTTCTGTACCTCTCTTTGTTTTAACTTTCTGAGCGTGTTTTTAATCCAAACATATCATATCTATATGTTTTTGGAATCAGGAACCGACAAGGAATAAGATGAAAGTGTTTTTAAATTGATTTGGACAATTTAATTTTGATAATAATTTTTATATATTTAATTTTCAGAGCTTGTTTTTAATCCAAATATAACATATTTATATGTTTTTGGAATCAGCAAATGATGGAGAATAAGATAAACGTAAATTTGGATCGTTTTATAAATTTTTATTTTTTTTTACAATTTTCTGATTTTTAATGACCAAAGTCATTAATTAATTTTTAAGCCACCAAGCTGAAATGCAATACCGAACCCCGGGCTTCGTCGAAGATTACTTGACCAAAATTTGAACCAATTTGGTTGAAAAATGAGGGCGTGACAGTGCCGCCTCAACTTTCACGAAAAGCCGGATATGACGTCATCAAAGACATTTATCAAAAAAATGAAAAAAACGTTCGGGGATTTCATACCCAGGAACTCTCATGTCAAATTTCATAAAGATCGGTCCAGTAGTTTAGTCTGAATCGCTCTACACACACACACACACACACACACACACACACACGCACGCACGCACATACACCACGACCCTCGTTTCGATTCCCCCTCGATGTTAAAATATTTAGTCAAAACTTGACTAAATATAATGATAGACCGTTGTGGCCGAAATAAGTACACCTTGGCCTCTTCTATTCAGTGCAGGCCACAACCCTATTTATTTAAGTTTGTTGGGTTGTTCCATTCCACTGAGACCGCTCCTTGTTGTGAGCCCTCATGCCACAAGGAGGTATCACTTACATGTAGGCTTGTTGCATACTCTCCCAGGTCTTCTGACCACTGGGCCACTCTGAGCAACAACACTGCAAGACCCAGACAAGTGGTTGCATAAACTTCTCCCTCCCTTTCCTTGCATCCTCCCTTAAAGCCACTGCCCGGTGTATGGTTGTTACTTGCGACAGCACCACACATCCTTCCAGTGCAACAACCATATAGGGCTTATATCTTGGAAATTGTGATTTTTTTTGGAGATATGGGGTTGTGGCTCTGACGGGAAGTTAGAGATATATAGTTGTGGCTCTGAACAGACGATTGGTGAAAGGTGATGAGATAAAGGGAAACTTGGTGAAAGGTGATGAGATCAAGGGAAACACTTGGTGAAAGGTGATGAGATCAAGGGAAACACTTGGTGAAAGGTGATGAGATAAAGGGAAACACTTGGTGAAAGGTGATGAGATCAAGGGAAACACTTGGTGAAAGGTGATGAGATAAAGGGAAACTTGGTGAAAGGTGATGACATCAAGGCACAAAGGTTAAAAAAAAAAACATTTCTACTATAGAAAGTAGAAGCAGTTTCCGTAAAATAGAAACAGAGCTTGCACTGCTTGTGCGCCTAACCAAAGAGAGAGAACAAAGCTTGACCGCTGACTGGCTACTTCCAGAGTTGTCTCCAGTGGACGAGGACAAGGAGAAAAGCCAGGGCCGTCGCTCGAAGCGCTCTCAGGAGAAAACAAACTTACAGAAATCGGTCTCAGCCAACGCGCTGACCCTGCTGGACATATCGAGCGGAGGTTGGTGGTGGACGCTGGCTGACCTGTAGATCTCTCTCTGTGGTTGTAGTGGCTGTGTGCTCTCACTGGGATTGTGATGCTCTCCTTTCATTACACACTGAAATACACCTGTAGTCACATACATTTTCACCAGAAATTTATGGCATTTTACTGGTAAAAACCTCAAAATACTGAAAAATTAAGTCAACCTGTCATAGCTGATATTTCATTTGACCCTTTTTTTTTGTCCTGACAATATAGTAGTAATCACTGTGTTTAAGACTTGGTTGGACTGGATGGTTGGTTTCTGTGAGAATCCATATATAAATGTACCTGTGAAAAAATACTGGCTAAGAAAAGGATGAGAGCAATCTTTGAGTGAGCGAATTAAGTATTTGGCTGTTTCCAGCCAAGAAAGTAGATATTATGGAACAAGTTTCCATTTTACTGACTCGAATTAGATCATTTTCTTGCATTCTTCTCCATACAGTGCTTTTGTATGGGAAGCTGATGACAAGTTTGGGAGCGTAACTAAAGCAGAAGACAAGAGTGACAATCATAATCCCAGTGCTGGACACAGTTCCCTCTCACGTAGAGTAGTCCTCAGTGGTGTAAACATATGTCTCTCTTTCATCTGCCAGATACTCCTTCTGCTTTCTCCGTGTATAGCATGTACTAACAGTAGCTATGCAATCTGTGTGTAGCTTCTGCAGTCAACTAGAAACTGCTTTCACTTACTGCTGTTGTAGTCTGTGCATTTCATGTCACTTTGTTACTGGAGATATGTAGGCTTGCAGAGCTAGCTGTGCCTAAAGCTAGCGTCACACTACTGCCATTCAAAATTCATGGCACGCGAGCAGACGTTTTTTTTGTGGAGCAGGTTTCCATCCGATCTGCCAGTGTTTGAACATGTGTATGAATTCAGTGAATTGCAGCTTGATCGTATGTAATAACTCCACCAGGCAAATTTGAGGAAAATCGTACCGTGTGACCGAAGCTTAACACCTATTAGGCTCTACCGATAGTAGTCAGAAACTAACGGGAGAAACGGTTTTGGGATTTTCTTGCAGAGAATTGAAGATTCCATTTATATGAAGACTTTCTTGATGGCAATGACAAAGTCAAGTTTGTCAATCTCTAAGTCACAACTTTGCGTTCAGAACTAAGTGGAACACTGAGTGTGAACTTTGACAGCAGTGGGTCCCAGCTGTGGTTGCATGAAGAAGATGCCGTCGTCCTCAGGTGACTGTTGGCAGCTTTTGTCAACACCACTTCCTCACATTCTGTCAGTTTTGAAGACAGGTGACACTATTTATTTCAGGACAGCTTTTCCAGTACTAGGAAACGGATTCAGTAGACACAGTTGAAACTGAGACTGAAATGGATTTGGTGTCTTAGTGGACGAACTTGGTTTGTATACGCAGGGTCAGTTGTGAAAGAACGTTTCTGTGGCAACAGACTAGATATTGGTGATCTTAGTCCATTAACATACTGTTGGACTGTGTTACTGGAGTGGAGAGGTAGCGGCTAGTAGTGTGTAGAAACTGTCACTGTCCACTTGATGTTTTGTACACCTGTTGTGGACCTGGGCTTGTGAAGGAGTTCCAATCAGTTTTGTGTTTCTCTACCTCTGGGAGGTTGTGTGTGTACCATGTATGATGACACTAGTGTCAGGTTTTCTTTTTGATTTTACCCCCATGTGTCTAGAGTGGAACAAGAGATTCAGTTCAAAATCTTTTTTTCTCTCCCAAAAGTGATTCTCAAATGTATAGGTTACTAGGGGTGGAACGCTGAAAGACTTTGTTTAACCAAATATTTATGCTGTTTTATGAACTCTGTTTTTGTATGTATGCACTTTCGTATGCTTGCCTGGACATGCACCCAGAATGTGTTCTGTTAACTTGATGTTGGTTATATGACCTATGTTAATTATTTATGCAAATAGTCACATCTTTTTTTCTGTGTCTCACAATTTTCTTGTGCATGGTCGTTTCCTGTCTTTGAGTATGAACTTTTGTATAAGGCATGCCCGTGGAACATTTTTGTGAGCATGCTCTATCTTTAATGACGGGTTACAGTGTCTGCAATGTTATGAAGACAGTGGTGTTTGTTTAAGTATGTGTTGTTGAGTTGCAGCATTGATGTCTATCAAATCATTTCGGATTTGGCTTACATATTTTTATATATAATATAAGTAATTTACTTATGTTGGTCGTTTATTTCTGTGTTGCTCATTTGTTAAAACATTTGGTTTAATCTGTCATTTTCATAATAGTAGTTCCCAAATTACAAAGTTAATGGTTATGGGAAATTTGCTTGAGATGTTAGTCAGAAAAGTAGCTTTTGGAAGAGCTATAAAATCCTATTTCTAGCCCATGATAAGAATGTATAACAAGGAATAAAAGAAAAACAAACCCAAGCGTTACGTTGTGCTTTGACCTAAACAGGTCTTTGATACGCAATGTATCACTGCATGCTGGCTTAACGTGGTGTATGTAGGTATGAACATAACTTGTACCTGCTGTAATGTAACCTAGTGTTGCAGGAAGCTGAAGTGAATTCCATTTGTAAAAACTGAGGACAGACTGTAACACTAACAGCAACACGAGAACTAATGGTGCTACCTGTGATGTTTCAGGTGACTTTGTGCTGCCCAAAACCACGTCGCCAGGGGGGTCCAGCACCAGTTCTCGAGACGGATCACCCAACCGAGATCTCACCCGCAATCTGAACCCCCCGATTCTCCTCAAGCGAGGCCCCAAAGGGTTCGGCTTCAGCTTCCGCTCCGTACGGGTCTACATCGGTGAGACCGACGTCTACACCCTACAACATATCGTCACTGTGAGTGGAGTGGGACTTTCTGCAGACAATTTGAGAGAGAGGGGGAGAGAGAAAAAGGGAGGGGGGATTGAATTGAATTGAATTGAACTTTATTTAACAAAGGGAGAGAGAGAGAGAGGAGGAGAGAGAGGGAAGAGAGATGGAGGGAGGAGAGAGAGAGGGAGAAGAGTTATCTGATAAGTTACCTCTTGAAAGCAATACTTGTAACATTTATAACAGTGTCTTGAAGATTGAAATTGTGTTTGATACTAATTTTGACCACATGGGAGAATAGTACTGTTTTGATAATTGAGGAGAAAGATTTGTTGTGTATGTACTACCCCCTGCTTAACCTGATCTTATTCCAGGCAGGTTCCACTGTCCCTCTTTGTGGAAAAACTGTACTCTCTGTACTTTTTTGCTTGTACTATTTGCCAAAACATGAGAGTGATGATTTGACATTGGTTTCTTTCAGGATGTGTTGCACAACAGTCCAGCGTTTGAGGCGGGCCTGCGCCCTGGGGACCTGATCACACACATCAACGACGAGTCAGTGCAAAGCTTGCTGCACACCCAGGTGGTGCACCTCCTGTCCTCGTCCTCCTTGCTCAACGTGCGCTGCGTGCCCCTCGACAAGACCACCATCAAGACAGGCTCGCGCCCCAAGGGGGCAGCACCAGGCAAGATGGCCAGGAAGGCCATCAAGAAACGCCAGATGAAGGAGAAAGGGATGGACAAGAAGAAAGGGCAGAGAACTCTGCTCAGGCGCCTGAGTGGCAAGAAGGCTGAGCCCCTGGTGATTCACGGCTCGCACATTGGCCCCGCCACGCGCACATTCAGCCCCCTGAGTCGGTCAACTTCATCGTGCGAGGGGAGCCCCGCTCTGCATCGCACCATGCGCTCTCCCCCCATTACCGTGCCCTGGTCGCCAGACTCGTCCCAAGCCAACAGCTCCAACAGCAGCTCCCCGACCTCCAGTGTGCCCAACTCCCCGGCCGCTGCCTCCGCTGCCGCGTCCACCCACCTAGGTCGCCCCAGCTCCCTGCACGTCGTCAAGCACAAGAAGACCTCGTCCCTCAAGTCACCCCACCGACGCAAGTCTGTGCACAACTTCCCCCTCAGCCCTCTGGCCCGCACCCCCTCCCCGTCCAACATGGCGTCCTCCCCTGCCCGCTCCCCCAGTCCGTTGGCCGGCATGCAGGGGCACCTGTTGGGCAGCTCCCACCTGCCCCAGCAGACCATCCCCGCCCACCTCAACGCGCACACATGTTCCGGCGCCACGCACTACACACACACCCCCACCAGCAGCAAGCCATGCACAGCCCTGCCCAAATCCATGCGGCCCAAGAGCTGCGAGCCCAACTCTCCGCTGCTTCGCCGAGCGTTGTCGCCCGAGTTGCTCCATCCCAGCTCAGCGGAGAAACCCCCCATCACCCACACCCTCTCTGCTCCCACGGACAAACCACCACCGCAAAAAATGCTCACTTCGCGAAAAGCGTCACTACAGGAAGGGAAAAGCCAGGGAGATCCGCCATAGAGGGTGGGGGATGATGGGGATGTTTTGTGTGCGTGTGTACAGACTAGCCAGGGAGATCCGCCATAGAGGGTGGGGGATGATGGGGATGTTTTTTGTGCGTGTGTACATACTAGCCAGGGAGATCCGCCATAGAGGGTGGGGGATGATGGGGATGTTTTTTGTGCGTGTGTACAGACTTTTTGATGTTCAGTGTTTTCGTGAAGAAGAAAAAATCTCATCGTGCCACAGCTTTTGTTGAAAATTATTGAATTCAACCATGACACAACATGAGTGTTTATTCAAAACTTAAACAAAATGTCAAATCTGAGTGTGTTGTACTAGTTCATGACAAGCCTTGGGTTAAGTTGAAAGGACAGTGGGCGTAAGACTGAAACCCCCAAACTATAAAAGAGAACTATACTGTAGGAGTATAAGTGTAGTCTACAACCAGCACTCTGTGGCCCTGCACAAGTGTGACAACACTAACTTGACGGTTTCACAAACAGTCATGCTTGGAGAGACATCAAGCACACAGGAGTGAGGCAACATTCAGTGATAGAAATCTCCAGTGTTATCCTGGACCATGGATTCTTTCATCCACACTTCTGGCGCTGAATGTTGTTGTGCTCGGGAGAATTTGGCGTGGTTATTCTTTTGTTCTGGCAGGCTCGTGTGATGCTTTTGATGTGCTGGTGTTGTCACAGTGAACTTTCGTCATTGCATCGCCATCTTCCATAGAAATGTCACATGTCTTGGTCATAAATATATGTTGTTTGGCAGCTGCTTGGTGCTGCTTTTTCTGATGCTCCAAAGCCAAACCCGCTCTCACATTGTAAAGAAAACATGGTGAAGAAAGGCGTACTCACTCCCAGGAGGGCCAGGAGGAAGCTCTCGTCATAATGGCTCTCATCATTATCGTGTCATGCGCATCCCTCATCCACCCATCGCGATCAGCATAAGAAGTGAACTTTGCAGGGCAAAGCACAACATTGAGTGCAATACAGACTTGGAACTAAGGCTCTGGTGGGGATTTCATGGTGCAACGCTCACACTGGTGTCTACTCTTAGTCTTGTACAGTCCCACAACTAGGTCAGTCTATTTCACTGTGTTGCTCCTCAGTGAACGGAGTATTGTATATCTTTCATTAACACAATCTGTTAGTGTTGTACAGCAGCCCATTCACACAACTAGGTCAGTCTATTTTTCTGTGTTGCCCCTCGGAGTATTGTAGATCTAGCATTAACACAATCGGAAGGGGTCAGTGTTACAACAGTGGTACCTGCTGTGAAAGTACTTTTTTGGTATAAGTCACAAGTGTGCTACATTGCAGGTGCCCTGGCATAGTCCTAAATGAACCCCATGAAAGAGACGTCACATCCTGAAAGGAGAGTGACCCTTCCAGATTCACTCATTGAGACGGTAAACACGGGCTAAATCGGGATATTGCCGGTGCCCTTTCATGTAGGTATGTTTCGGTCAAGTTTATAGACAACAGAAAGTGTCCTTTAGTGGGAGTTGTCCTGTCATGAGAAGGAACTCATACTGCAGGCACTACTGTAAAATCTACAAGAGTATGATGGAAGGAACAAAATTCTGGTTGATTTTTTAACAGATAGAGGAAAATTTGAGAGGAAAGTTTGGACTAGACGTTGAGATCAGTAGTAGTGTCAAAGAAGTGGTTCTGGTGCTGTACGGTGCTTCAATTATAGTGTTGTGTGGCGTCACACTCATTGTTTGTGTCAGGAAAAATATGGTTGGAATTAAGAAGTGATTTTGTCAATGATAAGTTATATTGAACGGTTTTGTTCAAAACATCACAGGAATCTTGTAAAAATGTAGAGCAAATAAATGTAAGTAATTTCATATGGAAATGTGCTGAAAATTTGAAGTTAGTACATGTGTTGTGAAAATGTTTTTTGCACGAAACTAATAGCTTGCAGATTTTGATTTGGAACACCCTCACTAGAGCCATTCATCAGTGTGACCGTCAAACTAAAGTTACACAATATTTACGGAGTTTGAAAGTTAGTTTAATCAAGAGGAACTTATACCAAGAAACGGATCTTCTTTACTAATCATTGTTGAGGATTTCTGAACATGTATGTTTTAATGCAGAATGTGTGTTTTCTGGGTGAGATAAAGAGTGGATTGTTGTGGAGTGAGTGATGTGGAAAGAGTCGGTCATGTGATGTGATGGTGTAGAAGGAAGGTCTTTCCAACATGGATGATCACAAGCATGAGGTTATGTTCTTTATCTTGCTACAGGTTTTTACGTGTTGCAATCACTATGTAGTCTGGACCTGTTATGTACAGAGAGACGTGTTAACAAGGAATTCAGTAACAACAAATGTATTAGGGTTTGTATATATATATTTACTGCTCACCTTGAAGAAAAGTTCTATTATAGTGTGTAGCGACAAAGAACTTAGGCGTGAACTTGTTTGGAAAGACAGTTCAAAGACATGTTGGATCAAATGAAAACAGTTCTTCTTCTTCTTCTGCGTTCGATGAAATGAAAACAGTAAGGCAGATCTCTCCAGATCAGCAAATATCCTTCAGTGTTCCACCAAGGTGCTAAACTGGCATCATGCTACAGTGGACGCCGCTTAATAAAACCGCGGTTAATAGAGCCAGCCGCTTATAAAAGACAATTTCAGACGGTCCGGATTTATCACTATATCTTATGTATTAGAAAAAGCCGGTTAATAAAACCAACCCGCCGCTTATTAAAGCCAGTTTTCTCAGAGAAATCACGTAGTTTGTGACTAAAACTCACATTGTTCTGATGTGGAAGACGACCAACAAACAAACACTCATAAAATCGTTCTTCTCTGCCGAGTAATGATTCGTGACAGTGAAATTATTGATGTACCGAAGTGATCAAAGTACATGTACATGTACATAATTAAAACAAAAGTTCAACATCCTTCGTGAAGTCTTGTTAAGATTCAAACAAGTGTAAATGACGAAAGAAAGTGACTGAGTGACGTAAACAAAAGAGAAGATTTTTTTTTCTTCTCGAAAATGACGTATTCCTGGACCGCCGGTTAATAAATCCGCCGCTTATTAAAGCCATTTTTCGTCAGTCCAGAAGTGGCTTTATTAAGCGGCGACCACTGTATCATGTAATTTTTTTAATTAACTGGGATAGATGGCATTATATGTATAGAAGATGAGAGATGTACATGGATTCATGTAAATACTACAGATGAATATATATAAATATATACAGGTGTATATTTTTATGTAAATTGTGACTTGTACATTTCACTAATAGAAATGGACCCGGAAGTGTATGATGGTTACACAATGTAAAGTTGATATGAAAGAACGGCATGGAACACTGAGATGATGGTTTTACATCGTACGGTTGATATGAAATCGATAGAACCGTATGGAATGTGAATGTCTGCAAGGAGACCGTGACAGAGTAACAGAAAAGGTCAATTGAAGAAACAATATTAATCCACAAAAGAAATGCAGAGCACAATTATTCTTGCAGATGAGAAGGATTTTGAGTGTAACAATCATGTAAACTACTTGAAATCAGAACAAACCCCAAATTTGGACTCACACAAGCAATCTGCAGCCTCGCTGCTAACTGTGTGGTGAGAGATTTTAATTTGTTTTCTGAATTAATTTTGCAGATTAACAATGCGCACACAGGTGTCGGTGACAAAACATTTCCACCATAATATTCTCACTGTCAGTAGAAAGTCCAGCAGTTCATTTGTGGTATGGAGGGATGCTCTTAATACAAATGTATCATGTAAAAGCCTGGACAAGCATGTGGTGGCTTTCATGATGAATTACACGAGAAGGAAGTTACCTTAAAGACAACCTCCCGCGGGTTAGGGGGAAGAATTTACCAGATGCTCGTAAGAGGCGACTAACGGATTCTGTTTCTCCTTTTACCCTTGTTAAGTGTTTCTTGTATAGAATATAGTCAATTTGTGTAAAGATTTTAGTCAAGCAGTATGTAAGAAATGTTAAGTCCTTTGTACTGGAAACTTGCATTCTCCCAGTAAGGTCATATATTGTACTACGTTGCAAGCCCCTGGAGCAAATTTTTGATTAGTGCTTTTGTGAACAAGAAACAATTGACAAGTGGCTCTATCCCCTCTCCCCCCTTTCCCCGTCGCGATATAACCTTCGTGGTTGAAAACGACGTTAAACACCAAATAAAGAAAGACCTTAAAGACACACTCTTTCCCGTGTAAACAGTTACACTGACCAGATGTGGCCAGGCTTTTACATGGGATAAGACCATCACTCCACTTGGTCACATACCTTTTACATGGGATAAGACCATCCCTCCACTTGGTCACATACCTTTTACATGGGATAAGACCATCACTCCACTTGGTCACATACTTTTTACATGGGATAAGACCATCCCTCCACTTGGTCACATACCAACAATAAACAGCATGTGTGCTTTCTTTGCACAAGGGGGATTTTTTTTAACCTTGGCCAGGCCGGGTTATCGACTACACACGGAAGACATCGTGGGGCCGTGCGGACCCATGCTTCTTAAAGAAGAAAAAATATGCATACCCTTCCGTAGACCCATGCTTTCCAAAGAAGCAAAAACGTGCATCCCCTTCCGTAGACGCCGTGGTTAAATTTCAGCGAAAAGTAATTAAATTAAATTATTAATTTAATTATTACCGTGCGGACTAAAGCTTCTCAAAAAAGGAAAAACGTGAATACCCTTCTGTAGACGTCATGGGGCCGTGTGGACCCACATTGTTATGTATTAATTTCGCTCCACGCGACTTGCTTATTAACTCCAAATTGAACAGATCGTAGAAAATGATGTTTAGAGCCAATACCTGAAGGTTTGTGACTTCTCTCCCTAGTTTTTATGTAAGTTCCTTCAGTTTGAGAAGCATGGCCCCACGATGTCTTCCGTGTGTAGTCTAAATTTGACCTTTGTTTTTTTAATTACTTCTCGCTGAAATTTAATGATCTTTTAGGACATAAGAGCTTTTTAGGTGTCTGAGGCATTCTTAAAAGCTCATTAAAAAAATTCCAACTGGTTTAAGAGATATTTGCAATTAAACACCCTTCTGGGTCCACATGGACCCACGACGACCGGCGAAGGTTAAGGAATTAATTTTGTTATACCACTAGTGGCTTTTTAAGAATTTACTTCATAACAAAATCCAACTCACCTCCGCAAGTGTGTTAATGTGCCCAGGTGTCTTATCTCATGTAAATTCTGGACAGATCTGAGATGGTGAGCCGAATCATTCACACGGGAAGGAGTGAGTTGGATTGTGCTCTAGCAAAAAGATGATAAGTGCAATGTTATTAAGTATTGTAATTCAATCAAGTTGACGTTTTAATGAACCTGAGATCCTGTGATTGGTCAGAATGCCCCAACTCATTAAAAATTACCGGTCATTAATTGTCGATAACCACTCGCTAAAAAAGCCATTAACCACAAGGCGAGGCGCCTTGATACAACCTCAACTAGTCTTGGTTAGCTTTGAGGGTCATTTTACAAGTAGGAAATATGAAGGCCAACGAAATACCGAGACCATAAGGTATGCGAAGTGATGACGTCAAATACGTGACGTCAGTTGATGCATGAATTCTTCCGGACTACGTCAGTCAATTCCAAAGATCGCTTTTGTGATGAAAAGAATGTGTTTTAGAGTTTGCTGTCCAGAAACCCGTCAAAAAAGAAGGGAAAATGTATGTGAAAGAAAACAAAACAGGAGCAGAGTGATAAGATAGGAATACAGAGACATATTTCTTGGGACTTGACCCTTGCAGGTAGGTGGACAGAAAGTAGTGTGTGAACAGAACAGAACCAATTCTGTCTGTTTACCATCACATGAAAGCAGGAAAGAGATGGTCGTCAGATTGAATTACAATAACATTAACATGCTTCCATTTGAAACTTCTCGGTCATCATCGTGGATTGACGCCCGACCAAAGTCTGATTGAAGCCCTCCGTCGCTTCGCTCCATCGGGCTTCAATTAGCTTTGGTCGGGCGTCAATCCCCGATTTTGATCTCGAAGTTTCAAATGGAAGCATGTTAATGTGTAATTGTTATTGCTTCCGTTTCTGATTTTGAGTTGGAATGATATAACCTGCCTTTCTTTTGTGGATGAATATATATATAGCAAGAGCCAAGTTGTTGGTGAAAGTGATGAAAAAAGGAAGGTAGAAACTTAATGGAAGAGGGCAGAACTGTTGCAGCAACTTGCGATTGAAATGAAGTCTTTCAGAGTGCCGGTGGTGCAGAATTCTGCAGGCGCAGGGAAAGCTCACCGATCCTCATCATCATAATTTATTCTTGTCTGTGATTTCTGTGTCAGTCAATTTATTTTCCTTGTGTACAGAACTGGAATAATCTCTGTTTTACGATACTTGTAATATGTGTAACTTGTGTCTCTTGTCTTTTGTACATAAATTGTGTCTACAAATTCCGTCTTTGCTTTATGGTGTACTATGCTTTTTGCTTTAGTGTGTAAACTGAAAGAATCTGTGTCTGTGTCATTCTATGTGTGTGTGTGAGTGGACATACATGAACACATTATGTGTTTTTGAGTGTCTGTGTGCATTTTAGCTTTTGTGTGCGTTTGTATACTTTTGTTTGTATTGTGGTGTCTTGTTCTGGAATGTGTACTTTACGTCAAATGCTCTTAATGTTCAAGAATTTTAGATCAATCTCCTTTTCAAGAATTTTAAATCAATCTCCTTCACCCCCCCTCTCTCTCTCCCTCTCTCATGGAGTTTTTGCGTTGTGTTCATATTTTCTCTCAAGTGTCATTGTCAACAAGCTGCTGCTAAAATTCTCAGTAGCAAAGAGTTCATATTGTTTGAGTGCAGTACTGTGACGTGCCAAACTTGGTATTTACTGTCATTTTCTTTTATTGTGGCTTGGGAAAAGGAGAAAACAGGGAGGCATAGTGTGAAAATTCTCCCAAAGAATCTGTTGTGTTGGGTGTTATATATTGCATAAAAAGAAACCCACGTTGAATCATAAAAAGTGCGATCAGTATATATTTTGCATCAGAGCACAGATTTGTAGTTTTGTTTAAATGAAAAAATGCTCTGGGTTTGGACAATATTGGCCTGGAATATTCATAATTGTGGTTGACTTGTATGTTTAAAAAAAATGGTCAAAATGGAAACAAAAGATAAGTGACAATATCCTGTTGACAACGTACATTTTCTGTAAGCTTTACATAAAAGTCAGCTACAAGCTCATAAAATTGTAATTTTTCATATTCTGGAAAGTACTGGTCATTTTGGTGTTTATTGTTTAAAAACAATCAAGATTACTTCATTCGCTGTGTAGAAGTTTAATTTAATTTTGATAAGACTATAACAATGAGGAATTTGACACTGAAACGAAGACATTCATTGAAGCTCAATTGTGTGTGTGTGAGCGTCAACCTTGCAAGGCATTATTGTGCAAATAAGATATTGAAAAGGATCATTTGAACCTCACTGTATTATGTTATTCTCATTCTTTCTCCCTTTATCTCCTTCATTCTATTGTTGTGTTACCTTCAAGTTGTTCTTGTTCTGGTCTTGGATAGATTGATTTATGTACATTCTGCTATTACGGTATTCAATGTACATTTATCAGTTTCAAAATTCCATTGAATTTGATAACGTGATGTCTTGCTGTCTTTGTGTAACGATGTCAAATGTCGCGCGCCGTTAATTGTGAGTTTTACCTTAGTATGTGACATTCGTTCAGTGTTGTTCTGTCATGATGGTCGTCTTAGACATGAGTGTGAATGGAGTTTTCCAACAAAAACATTAGGGTCAGCATAGAGTCAGAAAGATGTTTCAGTATCACTGACAAAAAGTTTACTCTCAATCTCACATAATAATGGATATTGAAATTCAGGATACATTTTTTCTTGATCCTTCTCCTTCGGATATTTTTCATTGTTCTCAATGTCTTTTTTCACAAGTACGAGCTTTTGATGCGATCATTATGTTTATTCGTTTGGTTCTTGCTACCATCAGTGGAATAAACTACAGTGAAAATTGCAGTACTGTAATGTGTGTACATGTGTGTGTGTGTTCTTACTGATTTTCTTGAGTGTGTGCCTGTGTGATCTTGCTGATTTTCTTGCAAATTGTAGGCACACAGACAGACAAGCATCACACAGAATGGAGGTTTACACAATACAAAAATAAGCTATGTTTTTTTCTTCTTTTTATTTGTGTTCCCAAGAAACAGTGCAACTCTGAACTCGGCACAGCATGTTATTATCAATAATGTCAGAAAAATGATGCGTAGGCTTAATCCCATTCAAGCAATGCGACAATGAAATATAATATGAACTGGAAAAACAAACATCAGAAGGCAATAAAAGGAGCAGCAATTAAGAACATCAATTACAACATGGTGGTATGGGTGCATCAAGATAATTACCAGAGAGCTTTGCAAAATCAATATATAAAGTGATAACTGTCTGACAAAATCAGAGATGAAAAAAAGAAAAAAGATTTACCACCAAGAAATCATTGTATACATAGAAGAATTTAAATATCATAGCACTGAAATTGAAAGAAAGCTTACTCATGTGAGTATAATTACCAGAGAGCTTTTCGAAATCAGTATTGACAGCAACAACTATGACAAAAACAGTGATGAAAATAATACAAAGTATTTGCGCAAGCAGTGTTGATTAATTAATTATCTGTATGACAAATTAGCAATGAGAACATTAACAATTATCTACTGCCCAGACATCAGGTTACACAGAGTAATGAAAATACCACAGCCTTTTAAAACATTTCTTTTAAAATTAAAATGTCCAGAAAAATGACCTTGAAAAAATAAGTATCAATACTGTTTCAAATTTGAATTAAGCTCTCAAACACTCATTCTAAAGCATTCATGTTGATCTGGAATCAATCAAACATTCACATTTAGATAATAATCAAATAGTCTAACAAATCAGTTTAAAAATATGCCCTCACCAACAATGCATTTCAGGAATTTGTGACAATGAAAAATAATTTATCATGTCTTATAGCAGCAAAGACTGGAACTTTTTTTTGCTGCAATTTGTCAATGTTTTAAACACAACAACCAACATTTGTCAATGTTTTAAACACAACAACCAACATTTGTCAATGTTTTAAACACAACAACCAACATTTGTCAATGTTTTAAACACAACAACCAACATTTGTCAATGTTTTAAACACAACAACCAACATTTGTCAATGTTTTAAACACAACCAACATTTGTCAATGTTTTAAACACAACAACCAACATTTGTCAATGTTTTAAACACAACAACCAACATTTGTCAAACAATTAACCTTCAGTTTAGTTCAAATTCAATGTTGTTGTGGTGACTTGAAAAGAATCAATGAAATGTGGTTACACCTTATATACACAAATTGAGCTCAATGCCAGCAATTTGACCTTGTCACTGAAGGATTATAATTGAGTTTTACTGAATACAGACCAAAAAAAGTTAAGCAATATACATGACAAGCTTCCCTCTAGTTCATTACACATTTCAACACCTACACATATGTCATATAACATCAAAGTGATATTGCATAATTATGTCAGTAAAGTTTTAAAAGTAGCACCAATCAAAAACGTTTAGAATAATACATGTGTAACCAGATTTGAGGAACGCTTTGGAAACAAAATCAATTTACATGTACTGATCAGCCATTTGTGACCCAGTTCCAAAAAGATGGAAACTTTAATCGATGATCATTATTTTGTTGTTATGATGGGAATGTGTTAAAGCCGGACTCACTGGACTATCACTCAGAACACGTCTTTCTCTCTCCAGTCCGCCAACAACAAATGTGACAACAGCAGAAGATATTACTGGCATGGTATTCTTTATTCCTGTGTCTATCTTCCCTCCTCTCCGCCGACCCAGCCGAAGCCGGGTGGCCACAAGCCACTTTACAATGCAAAGTTACTACATGTACATCTTCTTGTAATGTAGAGCTCACTACAAAAGACGTCCACTCTCTCTCGTGTCTCCCAAAGTTCTCCTTCACACTCTGGCATGTACACACATCATCCAACTTTAGCTAGGGTAACAAAAATCATTTCAAACAACCAATCACAATCTAAGTAACCACCCGCAACCACGACAGGTTCCGTGTTTCATTGATTAAACTAAAGACAAGAGGAAAGGGGGGGGGGGGGGGTAAACGACTCAAACAATCGATCCCAGCTGGCAGCTCTATGATCTACCCGTATCAAATTCAAAGAAACTAACACCGGAGCGCGTCAAAAGACATGGCAAGAGCATCCTCCGGGAAGCTACTCCATATAATAAAAGTTACGCAACTGACCACCTGCTGGTTCAAAGGATCAAAGACTAGTCAGAACATGGATGCAGACGACTAAGCGCGCTTAGCATATTCCGGTGACTGGACATGTGCATCTCAAAATTTAATTGAGAACAGACAATGACATTGCACAAAACATAAATCGATCGGCAACACAGTGAACTACAAACACTAGACTGGACAATACCAACCGAGTTAGAACTGCTTTACTCTTATTTACCAAAACGAAATGCAAATTAAGATTCCAAGTTCTGTTCTACTTCCCTTCAACACAAAACTTACACTAGTGACAGTCTACCCTGTCACACATGCACAAAGTGAGTATATATGACACCAATTACATCACATGAACGCGGGAAAACTGAATTTTATTGAAACTATTGAAAGTTCATGCACATCATAAATTATTTACACATGAATACAATGTATAGGTCAATCATTTGTAGATGACAATGATTGAAAGCAATGACATGGCATAACAAATAGCAATTGAGATTAGCAAGCACATATTATCGCAATCAAAATTGGAATGTCACACACAATATCCACATCTTCCCCAACCCCCTCACTGTTCCCTAACCAAACCCCCACCTCTCCTGTTATCCAAATTAACGACCACCTACCCCCGTTCTAACCCAACCTGCATAAAGCACAGATCATAATAGTGCCACCACGATTGCTGTGAAGCTGACTGAACAGGCATTTACCATGTAGGTACAAAATCAAGTAGCAATTCATTTTGTAGTGAAGAGAACATGCATCACTATTTCAATAGGTTGCAAGTCTTAAATAGCTATACAAAAATAAAACAAATAAAAAACAGAGTTATTTCCCAAAATCATCTAAACTTGGTAAAAAAATTATTGCAACAAATTTCAAGCCGAAATTAAACCATTAATCCCCGTGTCATTTCATTAAAACGGTATATGCCAGTTAAGGCCGTTCACTTAACCTTCAGGATCACTTTTTGGATTAAATATTTCTTTTACAGGGATCACGTGACCGCCGCTCAAGTAAGGGTACCCTCAAAATTGACCAGACAAAAACGGAAAACTTTGCAACTTTGACATACGAGAAGAAATTCAAACCAATTATCTACCCTGAACAGATTGTTTTGTTTCTCTACCTTGCGTATTTCGTTAGCTATGCTATTCCTACTGATGCAGGTGTCAATCGCAAGAGCGGTCAAAAACGGGACTTTTTGCATCATTTTTTAGGGGTGTCATGACAAAAAAGGCTGTATTTTCGCAATGACTTGGTGGATTGCTTTGAAACTTTCAGACTATTTTACCAACACACTACAGATACTTCGAGCGAAATGTTGTACATATTTATAATTTTTCCAACCCAGTCCCATAACTACTCTATTGTTCACTTATCTGAACTGATAAGGGTCCTCGTCACTGGCCGAGGCTGTGCCTGGGTTTGCCTTTACAGCTTCTAAAACATGACCCCCCCCCCCCCCAAAAAAAAAAAAAAAAATCAATTTCAAGCCAGTAGATTGTCATTTCCCCTTATAAAAATAACCTAAAATCTTGAATATTTTCGTAATGTATAATAATACATATAGTCAGGTCTATATATGAAGCCCTAAAAAGTATTAATTGTGAGTCTCTAAAAGACAAATACAGATAATTTGCAACGCCCATACACCTCTGTTGCAATATTTACAATTCGTCTGAGAGAACCTAAACATTTTGTGTCAAAATGTGTGTGTCGTGTTTGTGTGTGTGTGTGTGTGTGTGTGTGTGTGTGTGTGTGTGTGTGTGTGTGTGACTGTTAGTAAAGGAACGTCCCATTTTGGTAAATAATACACAATGAAACTTCCTCTTTAGGTTATTGTGACTTAATAATGACCTCCTCTCTTTAAAGATTCTCTTTTGGTTAGATTTTATTGGTGTTTAATTGAGTCTATGCTAAATGAAATATTGTTTAAACCTCGAGACTCTAGTCTGTATACATCTTCAAACTATGTATAAGCTGTAGCCTCGAATTTTAAACAAATGACTACATAAACTGAGCAAAAAAATTATTGCACCCATTTTCGTACCTCAACTTCAACATTCATTCACGTGTGATGTTATTCAAACTGTATATGCCATGAAAGGCCCTTCACTTGGTTACCTTGCACACTTTTCGGATCAAAGATCTCTGTTATAAGTATCACGTGACCGCCGCCGAAGTAAGGGTACCCCCAAAATCGAGCTGACAAAAATGAAAGGTACCAATTAAAAAATCGACAAAAATTCAGAATAGGCGCAGCTTGGGAACTTTTACATACGAGAAGAAAGAACAATTATTTATCTATCCAGAATAGGTTGTTTTGTTTTGCTATCTTGCGTATCTCTTGTGTTATGTCATTTCTACTGATGCCCGTGTGTAACGAATGAGCGGTAGAAAACGAGTGGATTTTGCGTCCATTTTGAGGGGTACCATGACAAAAAGCGCTGTATTCCAACAATGTCTTAATGGTTTTTAAACCCGTCACAGGTTTGTGAATTTACATCCCAAAAATTCATGACTTTGCATTCATACACATAAATGGTTGTTACAAGAACTGCCAAAGTTTCATTTGAGTATGACCACTGACGGACATTTGCTGGCCATGTAAACGCATGAGAAAAAATGAAACGTTCAGGCTGCTTGCTATTGACAGCGGTTATTGCTGATTGCCTCTCAAAACATGCTGCGGTCACGGATGACTGGACATGGCTGTCGCACTGCAATCCTCCCAAAATATTTGATCGTATTTACATGACTATGAAACGTAAACTAGTGATTGTATTTAAATGACAATTAGGCAGTATTTGTAACATTTATTTGTCTGTATGCATGCAAAGTCATGATTTTTTTGGATGTAAACCTTTAAACCTATGACACGTTTTAAAACATTTTCCGGACGATTGCTTATCATCTAAACCAATACCTGTAAGGATGCGAAATTTTACCGAACGTACGTCTCGTATATAGACTTGAGATCCTAAAAGTTTCAAATCAATCCATTCAGGCGTTTCTGAAATAAAGCGCTTTTTGTCATGGTATCCCTCAAAATGGACGCAAAAACCTCTCGTTTTGTACTGCTCATGTGCTCCACACCTGCATCAGTAAGAAATGACATAACACACGAGATACGCAAGATAGCAAAACAAAACAACCTGTTCTGAAAAGATAAATAATTTGGCTTTCTCCACGTATGTTAACAGTGCCAAATTAAGCCTATTCTGATTTTGTGTCGATTTTTTATTTGGTACCTTACATTTTTGTCAGGTCGATTTTGGGGGTATCCTTACTTCGGCGGCGGTCACGTGATACTTATAACAGAATTCGTTGATCCGAACCGTGTGCCAGATAGCCCAGTGAAGGGCCTTTCATGGCATATTAAGTTTCAATTAAATGACACGGGAATGAACGTCTTAGTTGGGGTACGAAAATGGGTGCAATAATTTTTGTGGCTATTTTCAGTTGTCATGATTATATCTTTTTCTACAAACTTTTTCATTTTCTATTGACAAAAAAGATGCACACTTGTCTTGTCTGAAAGTCATAGAAACTACAAGTGTATGAAATTTGGATTAAAAAACAATAGTGAAGAAAGTCGCTTACTCATAACGATGGAGCAATTTAAAGCGTAGTCCTTAAAAAAGGTCTCTTCAGTGAATTCTTCCCTTTCCAGTTGAACAGTTTTGAATATTCACGACTTGTGGGACCCCGTGACCCAGCATAATTGTCAGACCCAAGGTGAAGGGCATACGGTTTGTGGGGGGGGGGGGGTAGGAGGGGAGGGGGGGGGGGTGTGGAACCAGAACTTCCGGTTAGAGAACCGGGACGTGGAAAAAACACGTGGGAAACTTGACTTGGATTACTTTGAAAGATTGATAAGCAAACAGAACCCCTGTACACTGTAACCCAGCTGCAGCCACTCACTTTGCAAAATCATTTCCTCCGTGAAACATCCTCGCATATAATTCTCACATTCTAAGTTCAAATAACCAAAGGGAAGTAAGCGCTCTAAAGTGCATACGACATGTGTAATGGAGTAAGCGAGAGTTATACGGAACCAATCTCCTGGCACCTGTGGGAATAACAAGCATAGAAATGAACAAGCGACTTTCATACTCATTTGTTTAAGATTATCACATTCTAAACCGCGTGGGAAACATGCTTCATTCTTTCCGATTCTTTTTCCCGCAGAGACAGCGACAGATTCCCAGTGTCAGTGACTTTCAGCTTGGGAAAAAACGAGAAGGGATTACGTCCCTTTGTTTAAAAACATGACGTAATGTTACATTTGACGCGACTGTGACGACACTTTTCTTAATTCTCGTCTGAAAGTGGGTTTTTTTTCACGTCAGTGTTTTCTAACCGGAAGTTTGAGCTCCCCCCACAAAATGAGAAGGACGAGACTAATAATGGCGGCCACCATGTGCTAAGTCCCAAACTGACCCCACTACAAGTCGTAAATACAGACACGCTGGTCTGAGAGAACGTTGAGCTTCAATAGTCAAGTCTCGCCCTCTCTTTTCCATGCTGTGAAATGAGTCATAAGTCATAATACTCAATGGGCACAGTACGTCATATAGCCTATGTGAAATTCAAAAAGAATGTCACGTCCAGACCAAATCTGACCCAGTTATCACGTCATCATAACATACCGTGACCAAAATGACGTCACTACCACACTTCGGCTTCTCTCGGCGCCCATCGTTCGAACAAGTTGTTTTTTTCCAAAATGAAAAGAGCAGGGTGTTGACCATGTAAGAAGAGAGCAGAGTAGTGGTGCGTCCACCAGGAAGGAGGCGCGGTCAGGGAAGGGAGGTGACCGAAGCATCAGACATGGCAGGACAACAGTCAGATCTTTCTTCAGTGCCGCCGAAGACGAACCATCTAGGTGCCACAAAGTCCGATACAACTCGACCTGGCCGCAGTTTTGTTGAGGCTGCGTGGGAGAAGTTCCACGGGGAAATGGCCGCCGACGACTGCCTCGGTATCTACATGCCCAAGAAAGGCCCTGCCAAGATTACAGACTCCGGTCACCTGATTCTGCCGTGGCGGGTGCACCTGACCGATTGTGGGATCACGGTGGCCGGTCGTCATTCGGACGTGGCCGGTATGTGCTGCAACGTGACGGAGCTTGACCTGACCCACAACGATATCACGTCTCTGGAGGTACGTGACTGTGTGTCATTTGTTTCCTCCTCTCTATTCTACTTTGTCCCTTGAAGGGTTCATTTGCCCTGCGTTCTGCTTGTTTATTTCAGTAGTAACTGAGATCTGGTACAGGTTGGTCTTTTACAATTCTACCAGTCAAAAGAGGAAGCGATTTAAATCTGTTCTACTGTTGGCGAGGGGTGGGAGGATGAAGGGGGCTCCAGAACTGATTTGACGGCTTATTGTGTTACCGTCGTTTTTTCAGACTGTCTTGCTTCACGTTATGCTCCCAGACATGCCCTAGTTCTGTATAGTGAGTGGGTGCTTAGTTGTTGTTGTTGTTGTTGTTGTTGTTGTTGTTGTTGTTGTTGTTGTTGTTGTTGTTGTTGTTGTTGTTGTTTGTCTTTTTGTTCGTTGGGTTGGTGGCTGCTTTGTTTACGATTTTCCTGTCCACCGCCACGGTTCTTCTATATATCTGGCATAGTAAAGATTCAAGTGGAAGGGAGAGATAGCTAAAGGCTGTGTTTACGAACTAAAGACACATGTCCGCGTGTTGACTTTGCAGGAGGTGTTGCATGTGATCCGCTGCATGCCTCAGCTCACCTTCCTCAACCTGACCAAGAACCCCCTCCGCGCCTCCACCGTCGCCATGGCAACGCACAACATCTCCACCACCACCGAGGACACATCCGGCTCCCCACCGGCTTGCCGCTGTTCCAACGTCACGCCCAGCGGTACGAGCCCTCGAGCCAGCCAAAGAGAAGCTGTAGCACATACATCACTAGCTTTGAACAATGCTTCAGTGACAAGCGGCCAAGTCAGAACAGAAGAGGTCGTTGAAAACGGTAACAAGGTCAGGCATAACTTTGCAGCAGACTTTGAGGATGGGAAAACGGTTACCATAACAACCACAACAGTGATAACAACGGTCAGCACCTATAGACAAAGCCAGGAAAAGAACGGGGCGTTTGAAAGCGCCAGACCAAACGCAGAGTGTGCTCAGGGTAGAACGGTCACAACCACCACCACCACCACCACCACAACCGTAGCAGCATCCACATCAATCGCCTCAAGCAACGAAGACCTTGCATCCGAAAACCTATACTCAAGTAAGCACAATACGATGAGAGAACCAGAAACAGACAAGGAGCATGTAAATAAAGAAACAAAAACAGAGCATTCCAGTTTTTGCACAGTAAATCAACTGGTTCTGAACGACACAGGCATAGCGTGGAAAGGCATTGCATGTCTTCTTCGCCTCTTCCCCAACATCGAGGAGCTCCACCTCAGCCTCAACAACTACACCTCCGTGGACCTGCCACCTGACTTCGTCCATCCGTCCCTCGCACGCCTCTTCTTTAACGGGAACCCGGTGAACGACTGGTCTCACGTCAGGAGCCTGGGTCTGGCCTTTCCCAACATGAAGCAGCTTTTCTTGGCCGACACAGATATCTCTTCTCTGGAAGACGACGTGGAACACCTGGCACAAGCGTTCCCTTCTCTGGAGATGCTAAGCCTCAACAAAAGCCTGCTCGAGGGTTGGGAGGAGGTAGAACAGCTCCGCCTCTTCCCCACTCTCACTGACGTCCGTGTGTTGGGCATCCCGTTCTTGGAAGAGCAGGGGAGTTCTGCTCGGCGTAAACAGGTGGTTGCCAGGCTCCCCAACATCACCAAACTCAACGGCAGCGGCGTCACGGAGGAGGAGAGGGAGGATGCGGAGAGAGCTTTCCTTCGTCTCTACATGGACAGCGAGGACAAACCCGAGCGCTACTTTGAGCTGGAGAAAGTATACGGTAAGCTCGACCCGTTGGCCAACGTCAGTCTGTCCAAATACAACGTGGATGTTGTGATGGGAGAGCGGAGAGAACACTTGGAGATCAACGTTGAGCAGACAGTGAGAGATCTGAAGAAATCCTTAGCGGACTTCGCTGGTTTGCCAACGGCCAAGTTCGTTGTATATTACCGTGACGTCAAGGCGGACCGAGAGCCGGTTAAACTGAAATTTCCGGACAAAACGCTAGTCAGTCTTCGTTTGTCTGATGAGGATGAGTTCATCATAGAACCAAAAGAGTAAAGGGTTGTGTGTGTGTGTGTGTGTGTGTGTGTGTGTGTGTGTGTGTGTGTGTGTCACGGTCTGTGTGTGTGTGTCACGGTCTGTGTGTGTGTGTCAGTGTGCGTGCGTGCGAACGTGCGTGGGTGCGCGTGTTTGTGTGTGTGTGTTTGTGGGTGTGTGCAGTGTTTTGAAAGTTGCGCGCGCGCGCGCGCGTGTGTGTGTGTGTGTGTGTGTGTGTGTGTGTGTGTGTGTGAATGTGTAATGAGACATCCAGCAATACTCCAGGAGACGAACAAGAAGGGAAAACAACAATTAAGCGCGCACACGGCACACACTGACTCACACACTGGCACGCACACCGTACCACACACGGCACACACACACACTCGGCACACACACACCGTGGCACACACACACATACACATACATTGACACACGCATGCGCACACACACACACACTGACATACACACTGACGGTGACACACATACACACACACACACACACATGATCTCGTCTCAGTTCTTTCTCTTCTCAGTTAGTCACTGGCACATCCACTGACCGTAAAAACCACACACACACACACACACACACACCGGGCCGTGACGGCACACTCCACACACACGGCACACACACACTCAGTCGAACACACATACGCACGCCGCGTGTTCAAGTAGTCAAGTTATGTATTTGTCAACCAACCGGCTCTATGTCTGCCCCCACCTGAACAACAAAACAAAAGTCTCAGTGGTTGTTAAATCATTGTCACTCAGTCTCTCGTTTAATTTTGATCACGACCTTGAGGGTGTTCAGTTATGGGTGCGGTATTTGTTAACAGAATGTTTTCTTGATCAGAACCGTCTATTTCGTTTATTTGACTGACTTCATGTACTTTTGTCAGTCTCGGTGCCCATGCACCTGTGCCGTGATCATACTGACTGACTTGACTTGGCCCGACTGAGAAACATTATAAGATGTTTGGTGTCATCAGGGCCGGACCCAGGGGGGGGTTCCAGGGGTTCCGGAACCCCACCCCTGTAAAAAGCATGTACCTTGCTTTGACTTTTTCTTGTTTTAGCACCAAAACAATGCTGCTCTTAACCCTCAAAACAAGGCCCAGAATGCACCAGATTGCACAGATTTTAACCGTTTTTCAAAAATGTTCCGGGGGAGCATGCCCCCGGACCCCCCTAGTTCGCAGGCGCGCGCTTGTGGCTTCGCCACTTCGCTGATTTGCCCCCCCCAAAAAAGAGGAACCCCCCCCCTTACACTGAACTCATTTGGTCCGGCCTTGGTCATTATTGTCATTGTTGTCATTATTTTCTCGAGTTTTCATTCATAAATGATACTGTTTCCCATTACCACACATTATAAGAGGCAGGTCATATAATGTGCGTGCACACAGTGCACAGGTATATACGCGCTTGCGGTGCGCGCCAATTTCAAATCTCTTGCAAACCTCACGTGTAGGCCGCTACGGACTTTAAAAAAGCCCCGCTTCGCCGGTGTCGCGATTTCATCTTTCGCCTGTGTACATATTTCCCCCTCGACATATACTCAAGACTGAAATGTTGTTTCCTGGTAAAATTAAGAAGTGAAATTATTTAAGGACGAAAAGCATGTCAGTTTCTTGCATGTGAAGAAAATTGGTGGTAAAATGTAATAGATTTCAACCCCAAAATCGAATTCTTCGAAAACGTGTACTGAGTGGTTACTTCCCTTGAGTAAGAAGGAAACATTTTAGGATGAATCAAATTTCTAAGTTAAATAAAACAAATTGGTTGGACAAATTTGGCCCCATGAATGTAAGGTACACAAGGTCGCTCATCAGTACTATCGAAGGGTGTTTTTTTGTTCAGTGTAGAGTTTATACTAGATCAACGAGGCCGAGAAGCGAAATATCAACACGGCGAAAGATGAAAACGTCACACCGGACCTGTCATGATTGACCATACAACTCTTGCAGTTGGGAATGTTGGAAAGACAGAACCAACCAGCCAACTACTGAACAAACAAGAAGATCCACAACAACAACAACTAGAATAAACGTAAAAACAATAGGACTTGAAACGCAGTAAGACGGAGTCACTGACTGGCAGGACTCGGAAACCGTGAGGAGAACGGCGTTGTGGGCCCCAGACCCCGCAAAATTAATTGACGTCGAGCAGAGCAAAAACAACCATTTGTGATAACAACAACAACAACAACACCTACGTCACATGGATGGTGACTATTCTTTTCATTTTTTAGTTTATTTTTATTTTTCTCAGTTTGGCGCAGAAGAGCAGTGCGACGCGGTGGTAGTCTTTACAGACTGTTTTTTCTTTTACATTGCGAAACCTAACTCTTCGCCAGGAGAGTTCCACTGGAATGCTCTTGCTGCGCTGAAGTTGTTGATTGGTGAGTTAAAACAAATCTTTTCTAATAGATTTAGTGATCAATATCGCCCATAGTTGAGACGTTTTGGCTTTTAATCTGTTTTTAAGAATGCAATGCTGATTAGAACTAATAATTCGCAGTACGAGGGACATACTTTGATTATCGTCTTCATGCAAAGTGCCCGTGTGCTCGCAAGTCCATCACTCGCCGTGACCGAACAGTTCTTGGCGAACTCTAAGTCTAAGAAAGGGGTTCCAAAATCTGTTCGCTAATGTCTGTCTAAAAGTAAAACAATATCGCTTGTTAGTATGAATACAGGAATACTTTCTTTTGCATGTTGATTTGTGAACATTTATGAAACAGTATGCAAATTAAAGATCAGATTAGGATTAAAAATAAAATATCCATGAATTAAAATTTTTGAAATGTGTCAGTTGTCTCCCACTCCCAGTCCCAGACACGATATAGTTTAGATGCTTTATGAACCTATGTTAACTCATTGTCTCCCAGGTAGATCTACGTATATATCCCTACCCACACATATGGCTCTATCTGACCAGGTACGGAAATTATATATATGGGTCATTCTCAGAAATGGTGGTCCAGTGAGAGTGAGTAGGGGTGACACATTTGAAATCATGAAAAAGTAAATTAAAATTATTTCTACCACGACCTTTTTCATCTGAATCTATTCCTGAGACATTAAAGCATTGTTGTATGTCAATAAAAATGGTTTCTATACGTTGGTGTTGTTTTTGTGTGCTTTTCAATTGCGAAGTTCGGCCGTTTCCGGATCGCCGAAGCGTTACACGACTTTCGTGATCAACAATATGTTCAGTCTCATGGCTAAATGCAAACATGCAAACACCAACAAATTACTGCAATCGACAGTCAGGAGTTCAGTCTTGGACGTAGCAACACATCTTTGCAAAAACTCACGCTGAATTTGAAGTTACGGGCTTCGAACAAAAAATTCTGAATGTCGTAACGCATCGTATCCCGACTCGACGCGCGAACATCGGACAGCAATGTGCTCCATGACTTTGCCACATCACGGCTATTTTTAGCTCTTTGGCGCACAGGAAGTTCGAACAAGAAAATAGTCCTTTGAATCACAGCCAAATATTCACAGAAAACACCAGAATCATATCATTTGCTGAAACTCATGGCGTCGTTTCCCGACCTACGTTACGACTGAAGATAGTTTTTACTTAATTGTCGAGCCTGCAAAGCTTTGTCACAAACTTACACACCGCGGATGGCGACAATGTAGTGTCGGAAGGATATCGAGTGCAAACAGTCTCTCAAAGCGCGAAGTTTAGCGGAACAAAGCAGCCAAGAAGTTTTCGTATCCTCTGATTGTCGATGTTCGACATTCATCAAGTACTTAAAATGGGTAATCTGAACGCAACAGGAACTTTCAACAAATACAGCAAACTCTGACGAATTGTGTTTTGTGTAGTTATTTTGGGTCAGACGGGTTTTGCCGGCAGGAAAGGCCAAACAGTGCAGATTCATGTCTGTCGCACAGGAACCGAAAGTGGTTCAAGCATTTCGTTTCTGTGTTACGACATTCACCTTAGTCAGTTCCAAATGTCATTTTTTTTACCAATATTAGTTGAAGTCCTTACCTTTCATAACTAGAATGTGTTGGGTAGAACACAAAAATACTGCAGAACTGATAAAAAATGCACAAAGGATTGAAGGCTTAGCTGGTTTAAAGTTGGAATTTGGTTTCCATGTTACAACATTCATCACGTAAATACAACACTTTAAAACGTCTCTTATTCAGCAACCAATTACTCTTTTTGTCTAATTTTTGCATTATTATGTATAGCAAACAATAGACTTTATAGTAAAAACAATTATTTTGTATTTCTTGACACTTTATTTTTTACTTTGTATATAACACTTTGGACCACCATTTCTGAGAATGACCCATATACCAGCTCAGACTGTTAGCTTCAGTCGCTTCCTGTAACGTGGATCTAATGCCTGCGTTCCAGCCTGTTGATACACAGTTCCTACACAGTTACTACTATTCTGAGTGACCTGCAGCAGCACAGCTGGTCTCGGCTATAAAAAAAATTGTCAACGTAGGTGGGGTAGAAAGTGTTAAGAACCACAATCTTACTGATTGCACATAAAACCATTCATATTTTGTGTAAGAGTAGGCAAAAACTAGCTAATAAACAGAAGAAACTAATGAAAAATAAAGTAGTAAAGTTTGTTAACAATTACATGTCCATAAAAGGTGCACACAAATATTAATCACCAACATCTGAATTGTTGTTGTTTTGTTGCCTTTTTTGTGGAGCAGGACAGTTTGACTTTGAGTAATGCTTTAAGCATGCAAACTCTTACAAAAGCTCCACTTTCTCTACCTGTCCAACTCTTATTCATAATTTGTGAAGTTAATACTGTAATACTTAATACTGTTAATATTCTTGCACTGTCAACTGTTTTGTTCATCAACATTAGAGCCAGAGGGGTATGCAGACCTGTTAACCCTTACTATTTTGGAGTAATTTATTACTATTTTTTAGGATTTTGGGGGGAAAATACTCTATTTCAGTTCAGTCTACGATTTGCAAATGTGCTTCAACTAAGGTTTGTGTTACTAATGTTGTTGTTTGTAACCACTGGGTTACTATTTTGGTCATCAGATTACTATATTTTTACTTGACTTAACAAGTTTTGGGGGTAAACAGGTCTGGGTATGATATATATGAGTATGACTGATGTGCTTGGACAGTATAGAACTGGATCACATCTTTCAGTTACAGGTGCATGTTAACATACTTTACCGCATTATTTTTCTTTTGTTTATTTGCTTTCCACACAAGAAAACAGTCCAATAATAATTAATATGGCATTGGCAATGGCATACTTAAGAGATAGTTTTATGTGTCACACATAAAACTATCACAGTGTATGGATTTTAAAGTGATGACTTATGTGATCTTTGCATACTTTATGATTTAAACAAGAACGCTGAAGCATGATTCACTGATTCATTTACGCACAGGACCAGACACACCAACAGCAAAGGGATGACACAGGCATGGGAATTGTCCGCCGAAAGGCAAATTTCCGCCGAATGTTTATTTTGTTCCGTCGTAAAAGCTAAAGTGTCCGCCGAAAAAATAAATGGGGGAGGCAAAAATGGTTCTAAAACTGAATTCAATCACATATTCTTACCTCAACTCACATAAATGGCATTAACTTCAGTTCATTGCTAAGATATTGAAGTAGTACTCGACCCTGGTAAGGGGGGAAGTAACTCCCAAAGAAAACAAAGTCCGTAGTCAAGGACGGGAGTCACCTCCCCTACCGGTAACCCGCGCATGCGCAGTCCTACTACCGGCCGTCATTCCACCCACTTCAACACTCGAGCACAGACGTGTTGTGGTACTCCGGCATCTTTTTTGCCTTGGCCATTTGTGGAAGGCCATTTGACCCTGGTATTTGCGTTGCTATCTTTAGGTAAGATCGTTTCACTTCTCTTCGCTGCGCGTTGCGTTTGTTTGAGTATTTCGCTGTTGTAATTCGTCTCCACGTGCGCGTGTTCGAAATTGCAAATGGCGGACAAAAGCTCTAAAAGCAAGGGCAATCTTGTTTCTCTGCTCTCTTCACCGGGGAAAGAGAAAGATAAGGACAAGTCTAAGTCTAAATCAAAGACGCGTGCCTCTGTAACTTCGTCACAGGCTACGTCTTTAGTTCTGGTTACTGACCCGGTGACTAAGAAGTCAGAACGGGTTTCGATTGACTCCACGTCACCGTCACCGGTTTTTCTTACGCAGGAACGCGCTACTTCTCCTCTCTCGCGCTCGCAGGCGCCTCGGCCTAGCGAGTCCGTGTCTCGGGAAGAAATCTTGGCAATGTTTGCTACTTTGAAGCATGATTTGGTTGCCTTGCATTCTGCGGAAAGGCCTGTCGCTCCCCTCCCGCCTGGCGTGGGGGGGGTGGCTTCACTTTCTAGGCTGCGGCCTTCAGCGACGATCACTTCGGCTGATCTCGGACCGGATTTTTCCGGTTCGGTAGCGGATCCCCCTGCCTTTTCAGGGGGGTTCGCGTCCATAGCGCCGCCCGGTTCTAGCGCTTCGGCGTTGGGCGGCGTTTGTGGGAGTCCCCATCTTTTTGGGGGCTCACACTTGCCTGCGTTCCCTGGTTACGCTCTTGCGTCTCCTTCGGGTTCACAGACGGCTCCTCCCCGGCAGTACACCGTCCATCACGTGGCGGGTGCGCTAGGGAGCGGCGAAGCGCGCCAGCTTGCCCCCCTGGGATCAGTTTCGGCTGTCCCGGCCTCTGGGGGACAGGCAGCAGCGTCTTGCTTGTCCAGCTCTGGCCTGCAAGATTCTGTCGGCGGTCATCGTCCTGTAGCTCTTGGTTCGGCTGCCGCCGTTCCTGTTTCGAGCTCGCAGGGGGTAGGCTCCTCTGGTTTCCCCTCGGGGCTTCCGGTCGGGCCTACCCGCGGGTTGTCGTCCTCGACTTCCGGTTGTGCTGTGGCAGGCACTTCCGGTGGAGGACAGCGGGCTAGCGGTTCCGGTGGCAGTGTCCCTGCTATCCCGTCCCTGGTCACGCATCGACATCCGGCCCTGACTTCCGGTTCCGCCGCGGCGGTTCCGGTTGTCGGCGGTGCTGTTGGTGGACAGTTTGCGGCGCTTCCGTCTACTGTTCAACCGACGTTAGCCACTTCCTCTTCCGTGGATGGGTGGGTTTCCGGTTTGCCGGACCCTCCTTTCGATGGGGATCAGGAAGGTTTTGCAGAGGAACAGGAAGGGGATGAGGATCGTTCCGGATCCGTTACCCCCTTACGGATTCCCAATAAGCTGGGCCCTACTCTGGAGTTGGCTGCGGAGATAACCTCACGGTACTTCCCTGAGGGTGTCTCCGCCGACTCTACTGTTGTCGCACCCCCTCCTTCTGCTTTGGCAGACTTTGCGGGCGCGGGGGACACGAGGGCGAAGTTCCGTTTCATGGAATCTCCTTCCGTCCCGTTTGTGATGGCTCAGGTGTTGGCGGACGCTAACACACCCTACCCTCTTTTGGCTGCTCATGGGGAAGCCCCCCCTTCTGCCCAGCCTTGGTTAACCTCGGCTCAGGCAGGCGGCGGCCTCCCAGCCAACTCAAGAAGATCGCGGCTGCCTAGCAGGCCACATTCTCTTCTCTCCTCTTTTTCGCTGCCCACAGCTCCACTTCCGGTGACTCCGGAACTGGCTCGCTTGCGGCAGGATGGTTATAGCCGAGATAGGACTTCCGTTTGTACAGAACAGAGTCTACTCGGGCTGGAGGAAAGCGGGCGTTCTTCCCTTGTACTGACCTCTTTAGCGGAAACGCTCATCCGGTCTCTCACGAGAGCCATCGCTTCGTCCATCGAGCCTTTTAGGTTTCGTGACGATGCTATTGAGGCTGATGCTGCCATGCTCCTGGCGGCGCTTGCGAAGGTCACTGACAGTCAGATGACGCTTGCTGCTCGGCTCTACTCTCAGGTGGTGTTCTGGAGGCGCGAGGCTTTTCTTAACGGCTCTCGCCTGACGGATAAGGCCACCATAGACTCTTTGAGAGTCTCTCCCTTTTCAGAGGGTGCGTTGCTGGGGTCACGCTCTTTGGATGCCCTTCGGCAGCAAACTGAGGAAACTCGTGACCAACATGTGGTGCAACTGACGGAACTCGCTCTTAAGCAGCACAGCAACAAACCACGGAGTTCTGCGTCAGCGCCAGACAGCTCTTCTGGGCAGCAGTCGTCTCGCGCAGGTAGGGGTGGGTCACGGTCCCGTCCTTACCAGCGTAAACCTTCCTTCGGGAAGCGGGGGTCTGGGCGCAAGCCCAACCCCCAATGAGCCACCCCCGATCCAGTCACCCCCCCCCCCCCAGCCTCTACCCTTTTGGTAGCAGGCGGCCTCTTCCGGGTTCTTCCAGCTTGGCTGTCTCGGTCGAGCAGCCTATGGAGCATGGGGGTGATTCGATCGGGGTTCCGCCTTCCTTGGCAGGAAGGCAAAGCCCCTTCGTCCAGGGCGCCGGCCAACTTCCGGTTTCCGGTCAGCCCAGACGCTCAGGAGACTTTACAGGCGGAAATCCTTCTCTTTCTGCGGAAGCAGGCTATAGAGGAGTTTCTCGGCCACCCCTTCTTGGGACTTTACGGCAGAATTTTGGTCGTCCCCGGGGTGTTGCACCAAGGCATGGTGTTCGATTCACGGGAGTGGGCAGTCCGTCCCACTCAACGTCGTTTTTACAAACTGCAGGCGCGCCCTTTTCAGGCGGCGCTCAGTTCAGTCTGGAATCCGACGTCACACGGCTGGGACGTCTCAGTTCCGTTTCGGGGTCTGGTTGCAGCAGACCACGCCTCAGTGGATGAACACTCCTTGGCTTCTGCAGGGAGTGCCCATAGCGCTTCCTCCTCCTTACACGCATCTCTTTGCGGGCGCAGCACAGAAGGGCTGCGGGGCTCACTTGGACACGCACACGACTTCCGGTCGGTGGTCACAAGAGCAGCGGTCTATGGCACAACATTCGCCTCGAGCTCGAGGCGGTCTTTCTGGGTTTTCATCACTTTCTCTCCGCTTTCCAAGGCACCCATGTGTTGTTTCTTTACGACAACACGGCGGTCTCTGCTTATTCCAACAAACAGGGCGGGTCCCGATCTCGGCTGTGGTCCAGCCGAGCATGCGAGACTCTTTCTTAGATCCTGATCTCGGCTCGCTATCTGCCCGGCTGCCTGAACGTCCTTGCCGACGTCATCAGCCGTTCCTTCCAGATCCTCCACACGGAGTGGACCATCACCCATCAGGCGCTCCTCCTTCTTTGGGCGCAGGTAGAGCGTCCGATGGTCGTCCTTTTCGCCACGAGATTTTCACGTCGCCTCCCGATCGTTGTGTCTGTTTCCGGGCCCGGAAGCTTGGCAGATCGACGCGATGACGATCAGCTGGACAGGGCTAGAGGCTTACGCCTTCCCTCCCACTCCACTCATCGGAAGGGTTCAGCCTAAAGCCGACTTAGAGCGGCTTCATCTCCTTCTCGTGGCACCGCGCTGGCCCAGTCAGCATTAGTTCCCGGACCCCATGCGGCTCGCCAGCGGCCCGCCAATCCCGCTCGGCCGCCGGCGAGGGGAGCTTTTCCAGCCCAGAACGGGGACTCTGCACAATCGCCCCGAGGGCCTGGATCCTCACGCCTGGAGAGGGTTCGGAGATCACTGGGGTGCTCAGGCGCCTCCGTTTTCGCTTTTGGACTTAGGCCAGAAGGCTCACAGGCCACCCCCTCTGTCTACTAGTCACACTGGCTGGCTTGGACTCGATGGTTTGCGGCTAACAATGTTGTCCCGGTCGCCCTGCGATCAATGCAGGTCGCAAACCATCTGGCATGGCTCTCCGCTCGGGGACGCGCCGCGTCCGCTTTGCGCGCTCGCCGCTCAGCCATCTCTGTTACTTTTAAGCAACTTGGACGCTCCATCTCCCTCGGGGGAGTTATCGCGAGTGTGCTAAAGGGCGCGGCCCTCAGTTCTGCAACGGAGAGAACTTCTGTCCCGGCTTGGGACGTTCTTCTAGTACTCGAATTTCTCCGTTCTAGTGCTTTTGAACCTTTACAAGACGCTAGTCTCTCTGACCTTACGCGCAAACTCTCATGCTCATACTGCTCGCTTCCACGCGGAGGGGCAGTGAGATCCACGGCCTCTCAGGCCTAGACCGGGATATCACTTTCGAAAGAGACGGCTCGGTTTCACTGCGTGTCCGTCCCGATTTTCTCGCCAAGAATCAAAAACCTGGTCAACTTTCACCGATCATTTCCATTCGGCCTCTCCGGGACATTTTTAGCCCCCGGCGA
Organism: Littorina saxatilis; assembly: GCF_037325665.1. NCBI lineage: Eukaryota > Metazoa > Mollusca > Gastropoda > Littorinimorpha > Littorinidae > Littorina > Littorina saxatilis. The sequence continues at coordinate 9,911,442 of NC_090249.1, read as the reverse complement.
TCCGGATCTTTCTAACTGTCCGGTACGCGCGCTTAAGGCTTACTTGTCGCGCACCGCTCCGTTTCGAGCATCAGCTCCGAAGTTGTTGTTTATTTCGATCATTTCAGCCCGAAATAAAGACTTTGCAAAAACCACGCTTTCCAGATGGTCTTCCACACTTATAAGGCATGCTTATCAGTGGTGGCAGACACAAAAGGGGGGGGGGCAGTCAGTCCTTCCTCCTCGATCACCTCGTACGCACGAGGCTTGAGCGTGGGCAACTTCCTTAGCTGTCCTCAAGTCTGGAAGGATGTCAGACGTCCTCAAAGCTGCATACTGGACGACTCATGATGTCTTCCTCAGCTACTACCTCCGGGGCATTGCCAGCACTCATCCGGACGGTACCAACTGCCTCCCAGCTATGGTTGCCGCAGGCCAGATACTTCCAAGAGATTAATGTGAGTATCCCACCGCCTTTATGTGCAATCTGCCATTTATGTGAGTTGAGGTAAGAATATGTGATTGAATCGAAAATTTCAAAACTAAATTTTCATTTAATTAATATACTTACTCAACTCACATCGTTTATACCCTCCCATCCATCCCCGCTAACATTATAAGTGTTACAGGTGTGTGTTTCCGTGGGGGAATGACGGCCGGTAGTAGGACTGCGCATGCGCGGGTTACCGGTAGGGGAGGTGACTCCCGTCCTTGACTACGGACTTTGTTTTCTTTGGGAGTTACTTCCCCCCTTACCAGGGTCGAGTACTACTTCAATATCTTAGCAATGAACTGAAGTTAATGCCATTTATGTGAGTTGAGTAAGTATATTAATTAAATGAAAATTTAGTTTTGAAATTTTCGATTTAATGGCAAACTTTGGAGCTCAGATGACACCAAATTGCACAATTTGGGTTCTTTGGAGAACATTTTTACCGTGGGAGTATGCCCCCGGACCCCCCTAGTAAGGCTAGGCGCTTTGTGCCGTCGACTTTGAGCTTACTTACAAATGTTCAGCCTATTTTACTTTTTTCAATTCCCATGCCTGATCTCTGACAGTTGAGCACTGAGAGTGGAAAACGTACATTTCGCTCTCACCTTCGGAACACACACACATTCACACACACTCAAACCTGCACACACACACACGTGCGCGTGAAGGGGAGAGAGAGATACATTTATATTGAAACTTAAAAGGATAGAAGGCGAGCCTAATTTTTTCAACCTCCCCTTTTAACAGGTAGCAAGTTTTTGTGTCCTTCCTGAAAATAATTAGAGAGAGGGAGGAGTTGTTTTTAACAATTGTTCAAATTATTTGGGACCCAGAGAGATAGAGAGAGGATTTTTGTGTGCTTGGGAGAAAGAACATCGCCAGGTGAAGTCATAATCTCTTGCCCATCAATATGACCTTCTGTTAGAGTCGACTGAAGGCAAAAGTTTGAAGCCTGTTATCTTTCAACAAATTTCTTCAATTTGAGCATATTTTTGATCCCATTTTTAATGAAACAAAATCTGTCGGGAAGTTTTTCAGATATATATAATTATATATACAGTATATATGCTTTGTACAGACACACACACACACACATACAAACCTTGCTGTCTGCCCTCGTTAAAACTTTCAGTCTATACTTTACAGCATGAATATAAAAAGCTCTATTTTGTCTTCAATGAAGATACTATACTTCGGACAAGATACTCCAGAAAAATACTGAAAAGAATCTTGTAATCAGACTACTCAGAAAAGATAAAGAAGCATGTAAATCTGTTTACAACCAAAGAATTGATAATAGTTTTCCCTCGTTTGTTGCAATCTATGTATTATTTTCTCGATAAGTATTTGTTGAATCTATGGAAAGGACATGTCTCACGCCAGCACAGAAGGGCTAAACAATACACCAACCTGACCAAACTTAGAGCAATATTTATACTTATTCTGTTACTTTAGTTTAACCCATTTGCACTGGGAACAGACCTGCGGGCCATGTTTACAGAAGCATGTAGGCCCATCAGCATTGCATAAAGTGACAGCAATCACTATTTCCTGAAGTGCTCCAAGTCCAAGGTTTCTTGGTGCCTTGTGAATTTGTGGGTCAGCATCTGAAGTACTCGAGACTGTACAGTGAACACTGTTAGTTTATGAGTAGGCGTTCTAGAGGAGTGCAACTAAACCCTCTTTCTTTGTGCCAGGTAAAACTAAAAGGTGCGGGGTTGGTGTGTATTTGACACTGTGCAGTGGGTTGAAAAGCCGCTCCTGTTTGCAGTTCTATTTATATGTCTATGTTGCAGATGAAGAGAGTAAACTTTTGACAGTACATACTGTTGCATTATTTGTTTATATGTCTCACCCACACTATCACTGTATCAGTCCTTGTCATTAGAATGTCTTGTAATTTTGTATTTCATTGTCAAAATACGATTTCTTCACTGAAAGGCTTTTCTCTTTTCTTTGTGTTTGATCTCTTTGTTGTGGAGTGTGATAATGTCTGAAAACTTTGAAACTGTATTTGTTTCATACCATAACAAATCTTTCGTTACTATTATTTATGTTTAACATTTCAAGCGCTATATTATATTTCAGTCTTCAGGACTAAGTTATAATGCATTGAGAAAGTAGAACAGTGACAATCGTATGACTGGTCATGCTTATCATCATAATAGTGACATAGATCTGTGCCGAGTGCAAGTCGGCTGTTATGAATAGCATTGCCAGCTGAACAAAGAACAACAAGCCCAAAGACTCCCACAGACAGAGTGTGAACACTGAACCAGTTCTGTGGGGTTGAGGAAAGGCTGGAGGCCCAGTCACCAAACTTGTAAGGCCTGTTTGTTGAGGAGTGAAGAGGTCGGGGAAAGGAGTGTTTTTGCTTTTTGTGATCCTACCAATGTACGTCGTCAACATGTCAGTGGGCTTTGCAAGATTGTTTTGCTCTTTGTTTGTCATAACTCTTTTATTGCTTAAATATATATTGAATAGTAAAGATTCACCTATATTTGTATGAATTTTGTCACATTATTATTTTCAGAAGTATTGTATACCCTTAAAATGATAGTGTTTACATGCAAGTTACTGGGCCGGGGGAAAAGACACACTTATTCATTATGTGTTATTTTAGAGAGGAGGGAATGGTGTAGGTTTGAAAAAAAAGAAGATTGGTATGAGGGGTTGAATGGGATGGTTATCACTTTGTCATACTGTGGCTTTTTTCACAAGTTATTTTGTTATCACAACTTTGCAAACCTCCTGAGTCAATTGATTTCCTGAATTATTTTTACTTCTGATTTTGTGTGTGTGGGGAAGAGTGGATGCCATGGATGCCACATGTTGAGTCATATATATATATGCTGAAATGCACAGAAGTCAGGTCTCTAGAGTATAGCATCTGGGTTGATTGGGGGGCGAAATACAGGGTTGTTAAGACTCACACTGTCATGGTTGTCAGACACCTGGGATGGTGACTGATGCATAAGAAAGAACACATGTGTATATATCCTCAACTTTGCTACTGTTGGCATTGTGTGCTATTTACAGTCTACACATGCAACTCTGCCAAGGTTTGCCTCTTGTTTGGCCCTGACAGGGATGAAAAACACGCTTTAGCGGAGCGTTGAAGAACTCCCAAGAGGCTGTAACACTGCTTCGTGATACTCTTTCTACTTTAATCAAGCAAATCTGTAGGAACTGAAGGGATTTTTGTTCCTTTTTGTAATCTCTGATCTGTGCTCAAAGAAAGATAGGCCAGCAGGCATGCGTTCTGCATTCGTGTAGCATCCCTTGCAGGGCCTCAGGTAGGTGAGGCCGCCCCCACTTGCATGATTCAGTTTGACCTCAGGAGGGGTTCAGGGGTGCCCTATTTGGGGATAGAAATCCTAGCCCTACCACTGTGTGTGTGCTGCGCTGACTACACACTGGATGCTGTGTGTTTGTGTTATCTAGCGGCCTGTAGAACTGGAAATCTGTGTTGATGAGAATTTCTTCTTCCCTCCGATCTCTTTCAGGCTTTTGGGATGTTTGTGTTTGAGTACCAGGGAGTTTGACTTTGCAAACACTTTCAATAAGCTTTTTAAAGGATTGAAAGTTGTGGATTTTCTGTGCTGGAATGTGATTAAGAGTGGAGGATACGGTTTTCACCTGTTTTGGATTTTATTTTGGTGCCAGGAGTGAACTAGCACTGCTGAGTGTTGCTGGTAAGTTGACTGTCAGACAGGTTGTTTTTTGGCCCTTGAGAGAATATAAACACCTTTCAAAGCTCGATCTGTCATAACTTCAAAACTTCTCTACGGGCAGATACCTAACACTGAACAGCGGCAGAGTTTGCATTGTAGTCTGTGGAACAAGTGCCCTAGATTTCCAGAGCCATGTTGCAGAACCAATCAATGAAAATCCATTCAGGCGTAGCTGTAGGAAGGATGGGCCAGTGCAGGATCGAGGTTACTGTTAATAGGGAACTTTATTGATTTGTTTTTGAAATGTCTGGAACAACTGACATCCTGTCTCCCTTTCTCATAAAAAATAGGATTAGGTGCATATATATAATATATATATATAATATTTGGTCAAGCGCATGTAGTTTTTTTTAATGATATGGGCTGTGTGTGTTCGTATGTGTGTGCACATGTGTGTGTGTGTGTGTGTGTGTGTGTGAATAAGAAATGTGTATGGTACAATGTAAGATAAGATTTATTTAGAACAGAAATAATGTAAGAAATTGCTTTTTTGTGTTTTTTGTGTGGGTCTCATTCAAGTAGTCCTCCTCCAGGGGAAATTCTAAAGGTAACAAGTGTGACCATTCACAAAATGGTGCCTGTTAATGTACATTACAAAACACTTGTATTGCCATTAAACATAGCAATCAAGGAAAGAATCAGCTTTGAAGTAAACTTCATTACTAACTTTAAAATAATCCATGATTGAATTTTGAAGCCTTTATCACACAGAGAGTGTGTAGTACATGTAGTGTATTTACATGCATGTGTTAGTACTGTTACTGTTACTATTAGAAAGAGAGAAAAGGTGCAACAAAAGTTCAGGAAGATATTCAAACACAGCCACTAGGAATGTCTGGAATCTCAAATAAGCCACCTGATCTCGTTGAAATGAAATAAGAATTACATTCTTCAATAGAGTAGCTGACGGTCGCAGTGGCGTGGTGGTAAGACGTCGGCCTCCTAATCGGGAGGTCGTGAGTTCGAATCCCGGTCGCTGCCGCCTGGTGGGTTAAGAATGGAGATTTTTCCGATCTCCCAGGTCAACTTATGTGCAGACCTGCTTGTGACTTAACCCCCTTCGTGTGTACACGCAAGCACGAGACCAAGTGCGCACGGAAAAGATCCTGTAATCCATGTCAGAGTCCGGTGGGTTATAGAAACACAAAAATACCCAGCATGCCTCCCCCAAAATCGGCGTATGGCTGCCTGAATGGCGGGGTAAAAAAACGGTCATACACGTAAAAATCCACTCGTGCTAAAAACATGAGTGAACGTGGGAGTCTAAGCCCATGAACGAAGAAGAAGAAGAAGAAATAGAGTAGCTGATTTGAAGGTATTTTTTCTGGTCTCCAGTTCATCACGCTTTCTGTCAGTGTCACAAAATGTCATGGATGAAACAGGCCATAGCCTGGCATCAATTTGTAGGCAAGCTGCAAATGTCAGTTTCTGGCATTTTCACAACAGTGTACACATCACTTAGTCTCTCTCTCTCTCTCTCTCTCTCTCTCTCTCTCTCTCTCTCTCTCTCTCTCTCTCTCTCTCTCTCTCTCTCTCTCTCTGTCTCTCTCTCTCTTTCTCTCTGTCTCTCTCTCTCTCTCCCTGTGTGTAATTCGTTTCTAATTTCTGAAGATTTGTTGGTCAGTGACCCTGTCCTTCTGATACACACACACACACACACCCACACACACATACATTTGTTTGATTTGAACATATCATATGTATCAGTTAGCATTACCAAGTAAAAGCTGTTTTCACACTCCCAATTATTCAAGCTTAGTAACATACTGAAGCACTCTCTGTGCATGTGTTTAGGATGGTGTATCACTGTGTGTATTGTATAATTTAAACTTGTGTTAAACCTCTTCATAACCTCTGTCAATTTTTAACCTGACTTTTTCTCTCCAGGTTTTTGAAGCATGTAAAAGGGGGGGGGGGGGGGGGGGGGTACACTGTATCTGTTTCCTAATCAGACAAAGTTTTGATTTCATTGTACCACTACCAGTGGGACACCTTGCTTCCTGGTAGTCAGTCTAGGTGTGAGTAGTTGAAGTAGTTAATACTCATGATTGTATCGAAGTAAATGATACTCATAGATGTATCACACTGTTAGTCATCAGTTATACTGACAAGCAAGATGATTCCACTCAAGCATCTAGTACAGACAGTACAATCCCCCTTTCAAGACCTCCCTCATTTTAACATCCTCATTTGTCAGATGTTTTGTTACTAAATCTGTAAATTTGCTTCATTTTAAGACAATCTCCCTTTTAAGAACTGATATTTTTTTTACTCAAAGGGGAGTTCCGGTGTATGATTCTAATTCTGTGAACATCTGCATAGCTGTGGCAATGTCTGTGAGTGTGGCAGTGTCTTACTAACTCTCTGGGAATGCAGGAAACGCTTAATCTTCACTCCCTCCTATAATCGTAGTGAAAACCAGAAGTCAGTTATTTTGGGCCTGCCAGAAAATAAGTGTAACATTTATCTTGGCACAGTTTACATCAGCATATATATATATATATATATATATATATATAACAAAATCAAGGAAAAGAAAAGCCAAACAAAGAATGTCAAGTGGCAGCCCAAATTTTCGACCTGTTGCCAGGCCTTCCTCAGGGGCGTGTAATTCTGCGAGACGCCAATTCATGCATCAATTACTAAGCAACACAATACCATGGTTATTTTAGTTACGAATCACAAAGCAAATATTTCAAAAATAAAATTTACATTCAAGCTTAGATCTACTTTCGTTTTGATTGTAATCAAAACAAATGTACACGTGCGAATTCCAAAGTTATTACGTCAAAGGTATACGTATCTTGTAGTGACGTATTCGTCGCTGATGACGTAATTTCAAAGTTCGAACAAAATGGATACTTATTCTTGCCGTGAACAGGCAAAAGTATCATTCTGATGTCTCTTCAATTAAATGCGTAAGTACTTTAACACATTTGTTTATGCCAAAGGTTTGCATAAAGATACAACACTTAACCCTTCGGACAGAATACATAAACAATATGTATCTCAACTATATGAATTCGAAGATCAATAGAGAAGATACACTAAGATTTAGACATCTTCATGCTCATGAACTTTTGGTAACATTCCGACAAAACATTCTTCGACGACAAATTTTTACTCTCTCTCTCTCTCTCTCTCTCTCTCTCTCTCTCTCTCTCTCTCTCTCTCTCTCTCTCTCTCTCTCTCTCTCTCTCTCTCTATCTCTCTAATTCACACACACACACACACATACACACACACACACACACACACACACACACACACACACACACACACTCACACACACACATTGCATGGTCTAAACGAAAGCTGTAATAGAGTGTTTACGGATCAGAATTGAGTCCACTCGGCACCAAAGTTTTTAATTTTGCAATCCAGAAAGACTCTCTTTTCCACCTCTCATCCCGGGTCGAACAAAAGACTCTTTCGATCACAATGCACTCCATATCACCGAGAGAATGGTCGGGCTGGTTGAAGTGCACTGTGAGAAGAGTACCTGTGTTCTTCCCAATGTGTGAGCGGTGGAGATAGAACCTTTCTCTGAGACTGTTTTGAGTCTGCCCCACGTACTGGGCACTGTGGCATTTTTTACACGAAATGAGATAGATAATGTTTTTGGTGTCACAAGAGAAGTGTTCTCTGAGAGTGAAAGTTTCACCTGTTTTACATGAATTGAATGTGGTGGACTCAATCAAGTGTTTTTCACAGATGACACATTTTTTACGCTCACACCTGAAACACCCAGGGTTGTTGTCGTGTTTAGGAGGAAGAACTGTCGGCATTAGGATATTGCGTATGCTCTTACAGTTTCTCTCCCCACAAATGGGCGTTTCAGGCAGAACGTTTTTCATGTGTTCACTCTCGCTGATCAAGCTTTCCTGCAAACCATGCAACCACTGGCCGAGGGGAGGGTTGAGTGGGTTATGATTGATGACGAAAGGGACTCTGTTTGTGGGAGTTTTTTTGCAATATGAAAGAGTCTCCTTTCTGATTTTAGCTGTAGCTTTCCTCCTGCCATCTTTAACAGTCTTTTTGCTGTACCCCCTGGCAAAAAACTGTCTCTCCATCTCATCGCACCTTTGTTGAAATTGCTCCTCTTCTGAGCAGAGTCTTCTGAGTCTCAGAAATTGTGAGTATGGCAAATTTCTTTTTACGTGAGCTGGGTGACACGAGTTTTGGCACAGGTAGGCATGGCTGTCGGTAGGTTTAGAGTACAGGTCAGTCTGAAGGTATCCATCCTTCAGACTGACTGAAATGTCTAGAAAGGAGACTCTTTCTAACGATGAGTGGTGAGTGAATTTAATGGTAGGATGAAGGGAGTTGATGTGTTTTAGGAATGTGTCTAGGTCATCATCTGTTCCTGTCCAAAGCATAAAGATGTCATCAATGTATCTTCTCCATAGTTCAGAGTTAACAGGTACTGGACTTTGTTGGAATAGTTTTCTTTCCAGTGCGGCCATGAACAGGTTAGCCACAGATGGTGCCATTGGTGTCCCCATCGCTGTTCCGTGAATCTGTTGGTACACTTCTTCCTCAAATGTGAAGACATTGTTAGTTAGTACGTGATCAACAACTTTCACAATAGTCTCTGTTGGTGGCCGATCACCCTGTGGTCTGGAATCTAGCTCTTCCTTGATAGCTGTCTTCATGTCCGAGTGAGGAATGTTAGTATACAATCCAACAACATCAACCGTGACTAGTTTAGTGTTTTCCGGAAAGGGTCCGTGCTGGTTATTCCACTGGTCTATAGTGTTCAACATGTCTGTGGTGTCCTGGATGTAGCTAGGGACGCTTTTCACACAATCTTGCAACCAGTGGTCAACCAACTTTGATAGCTTTTCTGTTGGTCCGTTCACACCGCTCACTATTGGCCTACCCGGAGTGTTCGTAAGGGACTTATATATATACTTACAAGGCAAGTATATATATACGACTTGTGTCTGTGTGTGTGTGTGTGTGTGTGTGTTTGATCGCCATGCACGGCCAAAGTTCTCGATGGATCTGCTTCAAATTTGGTGTCCATATATTCAGATACACCCGAAACAAAATCTGGTCGATGAGATATTTCAATACGTGCTCTCAGCGCGCAGCGCTGAACCGATTTTGGTTCCACCTGAGCTACCCGGGCCCCAATACCGACACACCAAAGCCAAAGTTCTCGGTGGATCTTTTTCAAATTTGGACACCGTATTCAGCTACACCCCGGACACAATATCATCGATGAGATATTTTAACACGTGCTCTCAGCGTGCAGCGCTGAACCGATTTTGGTTTTTGTGTTCATTTCACCATTAAAAGTAACTCTTCCTTATCTTCTCCAGTGTTTTGCGTTTATCTCCCTTCCTTCGTGTGGCTTCAATCCATATTTCCGTTTCTAAGTTACTATTTTTAGAATGTCACTGCGCTGTCCAGAACGCTTCCCTTGCACCCGTAAGTTGTTCTTACTGTCAAAGTGAAAAGGTCGAATCAATTTATAGCCACGCGAAAAATACACTCTCACCTATCTCTATATATTTATAGATATAGATATACATATATACGGCTTCTCTGTGTGTTTGTGTGTGTGTGTGGGCAAAAACCTGTGTATTGTAGAGTTCTGTTTGTGATGTGGTCTAGCGGCTTTAATCTGTCTGTATGTTCTGGCATTTGAAAAGCCACAACAGATAATATGGGGCTAAGAAATAAGCTCTAAAATTCTCAATCCCGTTTGACAGGACTTCGCCTGCAAAGGTGATTGTGATGAACCGCCACGCTCTCTGTCTCCTCTAGCCGCGATTATCTCCCTTCCTCCGTGTGGCAATGCCGGGTCCCAGGCTGCGGTATTCGGCTCTACTTCTTCCCGGTGAAGCCGGTACCCGGCGAAGCGGGTAATCATCTAGTATATATATATGTATAGGTTACAACACGAGTGGTTTTTTATATGGCTTGTATTTCAGTCAAGACCCAGCGGATGAATATCATCGGGAGACACGAGCCTTTGGCGAGTGGCTCTCGATTGATATTCCCGCTGGGTCTTGACTGAAATACAAGCCATATAAAAAACCACGAGTGTTGTAATCTGTATATCCCATTCTACCATCAAACACAAAGTGTAGACTACTAGCGGCACTGTTGCGATCTGTGGAGTTTGAAACAGTGTTTTCAGCGAGACTTGGCCTTTTTGCAACCTTAAACTAAGTGACCGTCGCTGAAAAAATAAAACGAATGAGTGCATCTATAAGTACGCGGTAACACTACTTTCAGACCGTTTAAAAGCTTTAAGTAAAGGTTCATAAGTTGCAAGAAAGTAATGAAGTCGTATAGAAATCCATTTAGTTGAAGCGCACAATTCTTTTGCGTTTCAGGTCGGCGGAACGGGGAAACCGGTTTGGCCCCCATTTGGCTTACTCGACTCGATTCAGAATCGATTCCACGTTGTTTTTTTCGAACGCATTATTATACAATTAGTCTTATTGACAGAGAAGCAAATTTTAGGGAACACATATGTAGATTTAACCATTTGCTCCCTATTTGAAATGTATCTACATGTTTTGCGAGTGTGTTTGCATGAACCTAAACTGGTATGGGTGCGAGGAAAACAGGACCCAAGTCTGTCACCGCCGCTTGATTGCATTTTGAAAGAATATGACTGGATTACGGAAAAATACACACATGTTAAGTTCTTAGATACCTTCATCGCCAATGTGGACTTACTGCAGAGCCAGGCAAAAGAGTAGACTTGCTCGCAAAACACGTGAAACAGCTGATGATAGCGAAGCCCAACCGTGCCAGGTAAGGACGGTCTGACAGATTCTCAAAAGTCGTCTGCTAACGAAGCAAGGGGAGGGTACTCGTGTTTTTGTTTTGGTTCGCTAGCATCTGGTTATCTTGTAAGTTGAATGTTCGTTTTTTCCCACCTGCATTGCTTTCATAATGAAAGAAACGTTTGCTTATTGCATCTCATACATCAGATCAGTTCTGAGATTCATTTTTGCGTGCAACTGATATGGTTTTCTGAGCCGTGCAATACGATTTTGGAACTTCATACAAATGTGTCACATTGTTCGGCGCGAGGTCAAAGGTCGGGAGCAAAGTAGTTCTTCGCCCAAATCGGAATCTGCACTATCATATATTTTTTTGAGTCCATGATGTATTTATTGAGCTATAAAAATACAACATATATACCCATACTGAATTAACAGAGACAAAGAAGGGAGGTCATGGGATATATATATATATCCCATGACCTCCCTTCTTTGTCTCTGTTACTTCAGTATGGGTATATATGTTGTATTTTTATAGCTCAATAAATACATCATGGACTCCAAAAAATATATGATAGTGCAGATTCCGATTTGGGCAAAGGACTACTTTCCTCCCGACCTTTGACCTCGCGCCGAACAATGTGACACATTTGTATGAAGTTCTAAAATCGTATTGCACGGCTCAGAAAACCATATCAGTTGCACGCAAAAATGAATCTCAGAACTGATCTGATGTATGAGATGCAATAAGCAAAAGTTTCTTTCATTATGAAAGCAATGCAGGTCGAAAAAAACGAACATTCAACTTACAAGATAACCAGATGCTAGCGAACCAAAACAAAAACACGAGTACCCTCCCCTTGCATCGTTAGCAGACGACTTTTGAGAATCTTTCGGTAGTGTGTTTTGGTGTGCGCCTTCAGCTATCAAACATCGGCTGTTTCACGTGTTTTGCGAGCAAGTCTACTCTTTTGCCTGGCTCTGCAGTAAGTCCACATATTTTTCCGTAATCCAGTCATATTCCTTCAAAATGCAATCAATCGGCGGTGACAGACGTGTCGGTCGCGTTTTCCTGACACCCATACCAGTTTAAGTTCATCCATGCAAACACACTCGCAAAACAGTTTATCACGTAGATACATTTCAAATAGGGAGCAAATGGTTAAATCTAAACCTACATATTTGTTCCCTAAAATTTGCTTCTCTGTCAATAAGCCTAATTACACACGTTCGAGAAAAACAACGTGGAATCGATTCTGAATCGAGTAAGCCAAATGGGTCCCAAACCCGTTTCGCCCGTTCTGCCGACCTGAAACGCAAAACAAAAGAATTGTGCGCTTCAACTAAATTAATTTCTATTCGACTTCATTACTTTCTTGCAACTTATGAACCTTTACTTAAAGCTTTTAAATGGTCTGAAAGTAGTGTTACCGCGTACTTATCGATGCACTCATTCGTTTTATTTTTTCAGCGACGGTCACTTAGTTTAAGGTTGCAAAAGGGCTAAGTCTCGCTGGCAACAGTTTTACCCTGCACAGATCGCAACAGTGCCGCTAGTAGTCTACACTTTGTGTTTGATGGTAGAATGGGATATACAGATTACAACACTCGTGGTTTTTTATATGGCTTGTATTTCAGTCAAGACCCAGCGGGAATATCAATCGAGAGCCACTCGCCAGAGGCTCGTGTCTCCCGATGATATTCATCCGCTGGGTCTTGACTGAAATACAAGCCATATAAAAAACCACTCGTGTTGTAACCTATACATATATATACTAGCAGTCGGGCCCGGCTTCGCCCGGGTGTTTCTGCTCTCCCCTCTCTCAGAAACCTCTCCAATCTTATTCCAATGTGGATAAGAAAAATGACAGTGTGAGCTCATACATTTGGATGTATAGGCAAGGCAAGTTTCTATTTGGTTCAACGTGTTCTTCGTGATTTGTTTACCCCTTCTCACACCCACTGAAGTTACCGTCTGATCAAAGCACGCATACCTCATGAGTGAGCGCGTCATACCTTTTTGAACAGGGGAGAGAAATCTGTAAATTCTCGTGATCTTTCACTGAGGCGATTGTTTCGTAAACATTATTCGCGATGATCTGGAAGGCAGGGAGGGGGAGCAGGGGGCAGGGTTAGTGTGTGTGTGTGTGGGGGGGGGGGGGGGGGGGGCGGCGGGATGATAGCGGGCGGGGGGTAACCCTTAAGAATGACACGGTATACTGGTTTGATGAGAGTTACCTCCCTTCCGTGGGTGACAAAGCATGACTTACCTCCCTTGCACTAGACTGTATTGATAAATGGGGAGGGGAATTATCCAGGAAGGAAACAATGTCTGGAGAAACTAAAACCCAGGTGCACATTTGTGGGTCCAGGGCAGTGTGCATGCAAAATATCTTGTGCTTATCTTTTGCCATCTCTGAGGTATGGCGACCACAGACAGACAGACACACACACACACACACAGACAGACAGACACTCTCTTTTATTTATATGTATAGATTCAAGTTCCAAAACGTTCTGATGATAACTGTGTGGTTGTGAGTTGTAAGTTGTTGCATATATTTTATGTGGGGATGCAGCAGTTAATTAATTCTGATGATGCTGGTAATCAAATGCGTGCACACTGTTTTAAGACTTGAGTTACCAAGTCACTTCTAGGTCAGATTTGTTATAAAAGGTTGGTTCCTGAACTTGGAAAAAAACCCACTTAGGTGCAGGTGAAATACCCAGCTCTCTCAATTTCTCCCTCTCTCTCTCTCACACATGCACAGTGACACACACACACACACAGTGTCTCTCTCTCTCTCTCCAATTACAATACAAAGATGCTGTGTTACTGTATAATCAGCCCCTTTGACCTCATGCAGACACACATTTCAACAAGTTTCCCCTCACAGCAACAGTCCAAACCAGCATCCAGACAACACCTGAGAGAGGTAGCAAATTAACCAGGCCTTTTCAGTTGCCTACTGCCCAGAAATGCTGGCAAACCTGACTGTTTGCTTTAGCAGAGAACAACATCATCACACATTTTATGACTGTTTCTTGAAATGCAGCTTGACTAGTAGTAGTAGGAGTACATGATACAGTTTAACTGTTCCAAGTTACAGTCAAACCTGCCCTGGTGACCACCTCTCGTTATCGAACACCTGTCTATTAAGACTACCCCTCCCCCCTGAAGGATACCTGTATAATATTTCTTTTTGTGTAAATTCACCCGTCCATAGCGACCACCTGGCTAGAATGACCACTTTTGGTCGGTCCCTTTGATGACCGTTATACTTATGGACAGGTGTGACTACCTGAGTTCACTATAGGTGTGGTCCCATAATCATCAATAATGTTACTTAGTTAGTGTTACATGAATTATCAAGCAAATAATGTGACAGTACATGTAACTGTTTATTATTGCCAAGCAGATAATATTGCCAGTTATCAAGATGAAATCTTTCATAACATTTCATTTTAATACCATTTAGAAGCCTTTCCATTTTAAATATTTTCTGGGACATTCTGTTTCAAAGGTTCAAGATCTGCAGGTGGTGATGGACATTGAAAACAAAGCTACTTCTCATGTTGGGGCCTTGGGGTTGCGGTTATGAATGTTGAATACTCTGGCTTCTCTCAAAGCATTTGAAGGCCCACTGTTATAACTTAAAACTTCATTTGCATGTTTGGCAGGTATAATGACTATGCTTCATGCTGGCTGTCACTTTGTGTAGCATGACTATTTGTACAGCTATGTGACTCATTGGGGCTTTCCTGGTCAGAGAATGTGTGTGCATTAAAAACCTCAGCTGGGTAAAGATGAAGTTTAGGTGGCTGGATTTTTTTCTTCAGGTAAGTAGGGGAAGCAGGGAAGGGACACCAATAATCAGAAGGGGGGAAGTCTTAAATTAGGGGGTCTTAAACAGGTAACCATGGTATGTCACTGTTATTGTTAAACTCAACCCAATAAACTGTTTCAGGTGCCAAGCAAGAGACGGTGCAGTATGACGACAGCAGCCATGCTGTGGGTGGGGGCAGCTTTGCTGGGCGTGACCCTAGCGGCCTTTGACCCCACCCAGGACTACACCAAATGCTGCGTGTGCACCGACCTCATGCCCATCAACCCCGTCCCCGGCTCCTCCCCACAGGTCATGCCATCCCCCTTCAAGGTCAAGGTCAACAGCGAGTCCTATTCACTGGACAAAGAAGTGATAGGTGAGTCAACCGTTTTTTGTATCCTTCTTTCTGAGTGGTAGGATGTAGACTATATTGATTTGAAGGATTACTGCTGGCAAATTACATTCCCTGGCGGGCGGGGATGTAGCTCAGTCAGTAGCGCGCTGGATTTGTATCCAGTTGGCCGCTGTCAGCGTGAGTTCGTTCGGCGAAAGATTTATTTCTCAGAGTCAACTTTGTGTGCAGACTCTCCTCGGTGTCCGAACACCCCCGTGTGTACACGCAAGCACAAGACCAAGTGCGCACGAAAAAGATCCTGTAATCCATGTCAGAGTTCGTGGGTTATAGAAACACAAAAATACCCAGCATGCTTCCTCCGAAAACGGCGTATGGCTGCCTAAATGGCGAGGTAAAAACGGTCATACACGTAAAAGCCGTGGGAGTTTCAGCCCATGAACGAACAAACAAACAAACATTCCCTGGCGGTGTGGCTCAGGGGCCATTTTATTATCTATGGGAGTTTTGTAAGAGATTTTATTATTTAGTTCCTGTCTCATACTCTGAAACACTGGAGTGTCCCATCTGAGCGTGTTTTCTCTACTGCTGGGGACATTTTGAAAGATCAAAGATCGGAGAACATCACTGAAGAGTGAAGGCAGAATATTTAAACCGCCTGATTTTATCAAGAAAGAAAAAATAATTCAGCAGTCTGGTGCTATGATACATGGCCTCATTGCTTTGGTGGAAAAACATCATGCTGAAATGTTGGTATACCAGTACAAAATACCAGTACCACACAAGAAAACCAAAGTAAAGCCAGTATAGAAATATGTACCAGTACACAGCTCTAGTGCAGAGGAGCTGGTTAGTGAAGGAGAGCATGACTTGAGAGATTCTATACTGGTGGCCTGGCCCATATAGTTATGAGACCAAGGGTTGCGAGGATGGTGAAGAGAGAGGTGATGGGAGGGGTAATGTTTACAGTGCCGTGCGCAGGGCTTTGAACAGTACCCACAAATGTTTAGCTCAGGCTGACGTGCCTTGGTTCTATTTATCACGCTATTCTGGCCACCTGTCCAACTTTCGTCTTCATCCCAAAGGCAAAACTGATTAGAAGAGGTGTATGTCACACGCTTTCCTTCTTTGCCACTACTAAAGCAAACATGTGCAAGGTTGTATGTTACATGCTTTGGAGCATGACAAGAACAGATTCAAACTCGAAATCGTCCATCCAAAAGCCCAAAAATGCACACACAACTTTAATTTCTCCTGCTGTTATCGTTTCTACTCTTTACAAATTCTTCAACGCTGAGAATACTTAAAACGGCATCCCAGATGACAGTACTGTTTCCATATATGCGAATTTAGGTGCCCTTGGTCTGAATCTAGAAGGACAGAGTTGTGAACATGAATGCGATGCTTCAAAAGAATCAGACCGTGACGATGACTGTGACGTCATTCACACATACCGAGACGTCATTCATAGTTGTTCGGTCACTTCTGTCAAAAAGTAGATCTCTCCACAATGGTTGCTCCTGTGTTTAGGTTTGTCAAGCGTGAGTACGCAAAACGTGTTTGTTCTCTCCTCTGTTGAAGCTGTGAGACATAAATGCTCTTCAGACTTGGTCGTGTGACAGAGTTTTCTTCCACACTCGATTAGCTGATGTCTAACTCGGCCTGACGGCTTCGTTAGACAATCAACGTAATCTCGTGTGGAAGAAAACGTCTGTCACACGACCAAGTCTGAATAGCAGGCAATGTTACACCGGCCCTTCAGGGTTAAGGCATTTCCAAATGCTGGACACATGGGCAAAACTAGATGTACAATGATGCCTGAGTCATGTGTGCCTTGTTAAAGTGACGCTCTGTGTGCAGTGGAGCTGGTGAGTGAAGGAGAACACAGCTTCAGGGACTTCATCTTGGTGGCCTGGCCCACAGACAACCGCCCCAAGCTGGCCGTGGGTACCATCCGACTCATCCAGGACGACAACAACAAGGAGTACGTCCCCAAGTACTCATGCTACTCCAGTGAGGCCAACTCTGTGAGTTGATACACTACAGCTTTAATGTCTCTCACACACTACAGCTTTGATGTCTCTCACAGACCTGTTAACCCATACGATTTCGCCGTATTTTGTACGCAAAGTTGCCAAGGATACGACCAATACGTTTGGAGAGAAAAAATATGACGATCGTAAAAAAAAATCAAGTTTGCTCATGATCACAAAATGGAAGAAGAAGAAATCGAAAGTAGGTTGCCAAACCTGTTCTCGCGATAGCCCAGTGGATAAAATCCAGCTTTGACGATTGGTCAATGTAATCACGTGAGACGTGATATGACGAGATTTTATCTGCTGCCATTGTTGTCGTCTGTTTTTGGAGACCTAGCTGTGGCATATGTGGACACGTTCAGTCTGTTAACCACAGGGATGCAAAATAGCCGCCAAACGACGAAAAAATCGCCGTTTTTACTTTTTGAAATCGCCGTTTTTCATGCACAATCGCCGAAAAGAGCTTGCCTCTCGGTGTTTATTCTCAAGCAGGCGAATCCGAAAGCCGTATTCTTAAACGGGCGAAGCTGTAAACCGTTTGTCATTTCCAAACACGTGAGCGCGGGCGCGTTAACTTGTGCCTTCCCGAAAAATGGCTTCGTGCATGAAGTTCGTTGAACGGGGGTTTGAAAAGAAAATCAAGGAAAACGCAAAGAACGAGTGGAAATCACTGTGCCCGTCTTGAATGAAGAATCGATCAGAGATATCTTTCGCAAAGAAGTATGTGCAGCCACGGTTCCGGGGTTATATATGGGCATATGGCAACTGCGTGCAGTGGCCAGCATTTTAAGAAGACCGCTGTTCTCAATCTACCCACAAAATGTTGGGCACAGTGTCAGGGAAGATTTGCACAGGTGTCTTCAGCCAAGAACTGTGGACATGGGAGCAGAAACCAGGCCTGCGGTCATGTGGACCAGATTGGGCAGTGATCTCTCCGGGGATATTTGGACCCCAAACCACTTTGTTTCTTGTCTTCCCAAAGATCTGGTTGAAGAAACAAAAAATACTTCCACAAAAGGCTCCGAAAAAGGCTCTGACGTCTCTTCTTCCCAAAGGGCTGCCCCAGAGGCATTCTCAGCAAATACAAAGAAGCCAGAGAAGAGAAGGAATACTGATATCAGAAATTTCTTTTGGCAAAAAAACAAAGATGTCAGACAATAACTAATTGTGGACACACACATTATCACTTGCAATGCCAGAGATTGAGTGAGAATTTTTGGCTTCTTCAAAGACAATAAGATTAAGGATCTTGTCTTCATTTTGTGCCAGGTGTTGAGTGACAAGCCTTCTTTATGTGCAAGGTGTTGAGTGACAATGTTTAGATTTTTCACAGACAATAAGTCCAGATGCCTTCAAGTTCATTTGTGCCAAGAGTTTAGAGAAGGTGTTTAGTGGCTTCAGTGACAGTAAGGATATAAGATCTGCATTGTGTGCCAGGGATTTGAGACTATGACTGCTAAGACACAACCATTTTTTTAATTGTCTGTCGGAGACAAAGTTTTAAAGTTTCAAATACATCCAAAGCAAAGGGATTTTTACAGTTGCCATTACAGACTTTGTGACTTGCCAATGCCTTCTTGTCAGTGCCATGGATTGATACAGCTTGCAGAAACGAGTGAGTCAACATATCTGTCTCCCTGTCCCTCTCTCTCCAAGTAATGTCATGTGGCTGCTTTGTACAAGTATATGATTGTCCATATTTTCAATGATCAGAAGACAGAACACTCTAGTCTAATGACTGTTCATTTGGTAAAAATATTAGTGGTACTAAACTCTATAGTCTATAAGCAGTAATTTTTCCAAAGTAAATTTAGTAAAACAGTAAGTATTGTACATTATTTTAGACACTGTGAATATAAGGTTTTTTTTAGGGTAATATTGCCGTTTATGCAAGCTTTTGGTCATTAATTTGTTCATAATGCTTCAGCTTCAAGGGGGCGCTGCCCCCTGAACCCCCGCCAGGGCGTTGCCCCTCGACCCCACTGGTGGCCTTCGGCGGCCCCCAGACCCCCGCCACTTTTCCTCTTTTTTGTTTTTTTTTGTTTGCATCCCTGAACCAGGTAAGGAATATCATTATGCACTGCCGACATTTTTTTTGTTCCGCCGAAAAAGCAAAAGTGTCCGCCAAAAAAATAAATGGGGGAGGCAAAAATGGTTCTGAAAACTGAATTTATAATGGCAAACTTGGAGCTCAGATGACACCAAATTGCACAATTTGGGTTCTTTGGAGAAAACAAAATCCGGGGGAGCATGCCCCCTAGTATGACTAGTCGCTTCGCGCCGTCGACTTTGATATTACTTATAAATTTTCAGCCTCTTTCACTGTTTTCAATTCCCATGCCTGGCACTGGTACATAGACCTCGGAAATGAAAATGTTATTGCTGCCCTTGAAGCAATAGTTCATGAACGTTTCTTGTGAGTTGCAAAATACGCTCAATATTTTGAAAATACACTGAATCTCGATGAAAGGTACACCAAAGTCAAAGTGTGGGTAAACAGGTCTGCTCTCAGAAACAGAAATGTGTTTTTGTGTTTTAATAAACATAGGAACACTGCTAAATCACAGCAGAATAATATATATATGCTCACAGTCCAATACCTGGGAATCATGGTCAATTATGAAAGGATTGTGCTTGATGTTCTTATGTGTATATTCTGGTGTAGTGTTTGTACAGTCTACTCCAGGCACTTAGAAATATACTCGTTTGAGTTGTGGTTTTGAACAGAGTGGAAGGGGGTAACACAACACATGATCGTGTCTGCAACAGTGCAGCTGTAAGTGTGTGTGCATGGCTGTGAGGGTGTCAGTGTGTGAACGTGTGTGGCTAAAGAAATGGATTTTGAAGCTGTACTTTACTGTCAGTACTCCTTTAAAATGAATATATATATATTTTTGAGAGTAGGATCGATTGTCATGCTGTTTATCACAGTCTAGTGACATGCTTTTTACATTAAATTTAGTCATAACATGACTAAATGTTTTAACATAGAGGGGGAATCGAGACGAGGGTCGTGGTGTATGTGTGTGTGTGTGTGTGTCTGTCTGTCTGTGCGTGTGTGTGTGTAGAGTGATTCAGAGTAAACTACTGGACCGATCTTTAGGAAATTTTACATGAGAGTTCCTGGGTATGATATCCCCGGACGTTTTTTTCATTTTTTCGATAAATGTCTGATGACGTCATATCCGGCTTTTTGTAAAAGTTGAGGCGGCACTGTCACACCCTCATTTTTCAATCAAATTGATTGAAATTTTGGCCAAGCAATCTTCGACGAAGGCTGGAGTTCAGTATTGCATTTCAGCTTGGAGGCTTAAAAATTAATTGATGACTTTGGTCATTAAAAATCTGAAAATTGTAATTAAAATTATTTTTTTATAAAATGATCCAAAATTACGTTCATCTTATTCATCATCATTTTCTGATTCCAAAAACATATAAATATGTTATATTCGGATTAAAAACAAGCTCTGAAAATTAAAAATATAAAAATTATGATTAAAATAAAATTTCCAAAATCGATTTACAAACAATTTCATCTTTTTCCTTGTCGGTTCCTGGTTCCAAAAACATATAGATATGATAAGTTTGGATTAAAAACACGCTCAGAAAGTTAAAATGGAGAGAGGTACAGAAAAGCGTGCTATGCAGCACAGCGAAACCACTACCGCGCTAAACAGGCTCGTTAATTTCACTGCCTTTTGCACGAGCGGCGGACTACGGTCACTGTGAAAAAATGCAGTGCGCTTAGTTTCATTCTGTGAGTTCCACAGCTTGACTAAATGTAGTAATTTCGCCTTACGCGACTTGTTTTTCTTGTGTTTTAGTATGCCATAATGACAGCTGACCTGAAACCCAAGCGAACACTTCGCTTTGCGTGGGAGACAAAGAAGTTTGTCGGACACGTTGAGTTCAGGTCAGTATCCCATCAATTGAATAAGAAGGTGTTTTTGTGTGACAGTATTGTTTGAGGTACTCTGTTTGACCCTGCCTTTTGCAAGATAGTGATTTTGGAATGACTGTGTGTGTGTGTGTGTGTATGTGTGTCTTCATCTATATATATACACTAGATGAATACCCGCTTCGCCGGGTACCCGGCTTTGCCGGGAAGAAGTAGAGCCGAATACCCGGCTTCGCCGGGGACCAGGCTTAGCCGGGTGTACGCCGGCTTCGCTGGCGCACCGTACGAAGGAAGGGAGATAAACGCGCAAAACACTGCAGAAGATAAGGAAGAGTTACTGGGAATAGATGTACAGAAATACCAAAATCGGTTCAGCGCTGCGCGCTGAGAGCACGTGTTGAAAATTTTCATCTACCAGATTGTGTTTTGGGTCTACCTGAATATGCCCACCAAATTTGAAGCAGATCCATCGAGAACTTTAGCCATGCATCGCGAAGTGACCGACAGACAGACAGACACAGACAAGCCGTACATAGATATAGATGTCTGTGTGTGGTTGTGTGTATGTCTCTGGTTGGTGTGTGTGTGTTTAACTATATAATTATGTGTATGGTTGTGTGTATGCAGGGTTTCATCTACTAGTGCGCCATGCGCCATTGGCGCATAACATCTCAAAATGTCCCATTGGAGTTCCCTTCAGTGCGTCAAAAGACGCACTGAGATATGTACCACTGCGCCACCCTATGCACACTTTTCACGGGAGTACAGTGGTCGAAAAGACGTAAGCAAAACCGCGCGCCAAGCCGAATAACTTGCGAGTTTGTAAAACGCGCTGTGATTGGCTTTTAGAATGTAATTCATTAGTATAATAGTATTCAACCAATCCTGTGAACTATCTGTGCGGGACCAATCAGGCTGTGCTGGCGCGTTTACCTCTGTGGAAACTGTCAACACAAGCGATATCGATCGAAACGCAGACCCACGTAAGAAAGCAATGCCTCCAAAGAAAAAAGTAATGTTACTTCCCGGTCAAGAAAAGATATCCTTTCAACTGCCTCGCCAATCAACCTCAGGTGATGTTCGCATTGAAACAACAAACAGAAGAAGATGGCAGCGAAAGTTTCGAACAACTTGCTTCTATTTTCTCTCTCTCTCTCTCTCTCTCTCTCTCTCTCTCTCTCTCTCTCTCTCTCTCTCTCTCTCTCTCTCTCTCTCTCCCTCCTTCTCTCTCTCCTTCTCTCTCTCTCTCTTTCTCTCTCTTTCTCTCTCTCTCTCTCTCTCTCTCTCTCTCTCTCTCTCTCTCTCTCTCTCTCTCTCTCTCTCTCTCTCTCTCTCTCTCTCTCTCAAGGACCTAAGTAAGGACCGGTTGTAAGAAAAGGTGTCGCCTTAAACCTCTATCCTTGAAAAATAAAGTTTCATCATCATCTCTCTCTCTCTCTCACACACACACACACTGGCACATATCATATGGCACCAAATAGAACTATTTTGCATCTTTCGAAAAAATCATTTTTGGACCGCCTAGCCTGCTTTGTGCTTTTTGCCTTTGATTATGTAATGTCCCATCAGAATTTGGTTGAAGGGGACAAATGTCCCATTGTCTTTTTCTTTTAGGCTAAACCCTGTGTATGTATATGGTTGTCTGTGTTTGCGTGCTGTGTAGCATAACATGAACATAAGGAGTAGACCATGTGTGTGTGCAGGGCAACATTTATTGTGGACGATGACACTTACTGGGTGGGGGAGAAATCCATGTTGCTGCTGGATTCCAGTCCTAACGCCCCGCCAGTGCCAAGATCTGTCCAACCTAGGGTGAGTGTGCCTTCTGCTTAAAATGATAGCGGTCTGAGGTACAGTTGATAATATCATCTGTGATGAAAGATTGGATGTTGCAAATAATATAGAGTTGAACCCGCTCTGGCGACCTTCTCTTGAGAACCACCATCAACTCGCTACAACCACCCCAATCAATCCTCATCGAGCTTTTTTCTATCTAATACACCTTTCCATAGCAACTACAGTGGAGTCCGGGTACAACGAATCTCAAGGGAGATACATTTTAGTTTGTTATATCAGTAATTCGCTGTAGAGTTTTCAACCCTAAATGGCCTCAAGACAAGTTTTCCCACTCACCTTCAAATGATCGTCCCATTGATCTTTCCTTGGAGAGTACAATCTCTGCATGTTTTCAACAGCTTCATAATATAATCCATAGAGAGGCATAGTTCAAATGTTCACTTTACTGTAATTTTAGAAGTAAAATTTAAAAAGTCGTGTAAAAGCATGTACCGTATTTTCCGGGTCATGAGGCACAACTTTTTTCCTCGAGTGTATCAAAATACGAAAAAAATCAAAGAGACCGCCTGAGTACCAGTCAAACAACTTGTGATAATGCATGTTTCAGCTACTAGGTACTACCCTGGCCATGTTTCCTCTCAAGACATCAAAGAGACCGCCCTATAGGTTAAACTGGTCACTGACCCAGGTGCAGGAAGTGTTTCCTCTCTCAGATATGGTCATGGCTCAGAAAAGGTGTCGAATTTGTGGGACACTTGAGTCACAAATACAAACTCTTGGATTACTTTCCATTTTGGGGTCCAGCAAAACTGTTTATGTGTTTAGTTGTGTCTGGGCAGTAACAATGTATTTTCATCAATTACTGCGGAATGAATTGCATTTTAAATTTTAACTGGAGTGTGTTACATAACACCGTGTCACACATTGTTTTCTAATATACAGTTAACAGTAAACCTATTACACAATAAAAGTTAACTGCATTAGTTAGTATCTACCTTGATCTTCATTTGTGAAAAGTGGCATTCCCCGACAGCAATAATCTGCATATCTAGGTACCCTAGGAATGTGTGTATGTTACATGAACACCAATAAACAAAACAACGATCAAACAAGTACTCAAAGAACTGAAAAGATTACTGTTTCAGCAGTCAATCAATTCTTAGTTCCACACACTTCATACGGACAGTCTGCAAAAAAAATCAAATCAGAACAAGATGTGAAAATGTATTCAAACAAAAATCAACTTTCTGTGTCTCACAACACAGACATTCAAAACTGCTAAATTCCTATTTATTTTACACACAAAACCTTAGAAATACATGTAATGGGAAGAGAAACAAGTACATAATAGTAAAGAGTTGAAATGCATCAATGATACCGGACCCGTTATTCCCATTATCAGTTATCTGTCAAGTCATTCCTAAAAGTTTCCAATGAGTGTGTTACATTTCACCAAAAAAATCAAACTTTAGGACACTGTCAAGATATTCACATGAAAAATGCATGCAAAAGAATGAAAAATGAAAGAGCAAAACCATAACAACCTAACAATGATGTCTTATGACTTCTACCATGCTCCAATTCACAATACAGAGAAGATGTTCTCACTTTTGACACTGAGTGTGTTACATTTCACCAAAAAAGTCTTACTTCACATTATTTTGTAAGGTATAAAGCATATATCCATCCACTTGGTAATGAAAACAATACACTGTACAACAAAACTTGATAAACCCCCCAAAAAATCTTCAGGTTAAAGGCGGATTTTGAAGCTATCAAGAAAAATGCTGTTTATTCGCCAATGAGTGTGTTACAAAACACTGTCATAACATGAACAAAACGTTGTTCATATTCAGTGCATTCAGTTAATTGTGAAATTAATTGTAAGAATGACACCATGGTTGCTACACAACTATTGAAACTATTGTTGACACATTCCGACAGCAATAATCTGCATATCTAGGTACCCTAGGCAAGTGTGTGTGTTACATGAACACCAATAAACAAAACAACGATCAAACAAGTACTCAAAGAACTGAAAATTACCAATCCTTCAAAGTAAATTGTAACAAGAAGGGCAAAGCCCATACGACTCACATGCTTGACCTTGACCTTTACATGACCTTGACCTTCAGGGTCAAGGTCAAATAACTAAACCTAGCAATGACATCATATACTAAGAACTGCTTTACACATTTTTCCTACCAAAATACATGTGACCTTGACCCAAGGTCAAGGTCATCCAAGGTCATGCAACACAAAGCTGTTAATTCAAGACATAGGAAGTACAATGGTGCTTATTGGCTCTTTCTACCATGAGATATGGTCACTTTTAGTGGTTCACTACCTTATTTTGGTCACATTTCATAAGGGTCAAAGTGACCTTGACCTTGATCATATGTGACCAAATGTGTCTCATGAGGAAAGCATAACATGTGCTTTTAAGTTTGAAACAGTTATCTTCCATAGTTCAGGGTCAAGGTCACTTCAAAATATGTATACAATCCAACTTTGAAGAGCTCCTGTGACCTTGACCTTGAGGCAAGGTAAACCAAACTGGTATCAAAAGATGGGGCTTACTTTGCCCTATATATCATATATAGGTGAGGTATTGAATCTCAAAAACTTCAGAAAAAATGGGAAAAATGAGAAAAAGAGCTGTTTTTTAGACAACATCTATGGCCCCTGCGACCTTGACCTTGAAGCAAGGTCAAGATGCTATGTATGTTTTTTGGGGCCTTGTCATCATACACCATCTTGCCAAATTTGGTACTGATAGACTGAATAGTGTCCAAGAAATATCCAACGTTAAAGTTTTCCGGACGGACGGACGGACGGACGGACGACTCGGGTGAGTACATAGACTCACTTTTGCTTCGCATGTGAGTCAAAAAAACACTCTAATTCAAAACAATAAACGCAGACATCCTTTTCTGTTTACTTGATTCATTCCTTACTTTGTTCCAGCAAGATTTAAATAATTTTCAAGATAACTGTACAAACTATTGGAGTGTGTTACCTCTCACGATGTGCGAGTGGTGTGAGTAACACACTCAACACTGTTCCTAAAAAAACCCACTCTAATTCAAAACAATAAACGCAGACATCATTTTCTGTTTACTTGATTCATTCCTTACTTTGTTCCAGCAAGATTTAATTAATTTTCAAGATAACTCTACAAACGATTGGAGTGTGTTACCTCTCACGATGTGCGAGTGGTGTGAGTAACACACTCAACACTGTTCCTAAAAAAACCACCTCTAATTCAAAACAATAAAGGCAGACATCATTTTCTGTTTACTTGATTCATTCCTTACTTTGTTCCAGCAAGATTTAAATAATTTTCAAGATAACTCTACAAACGATTGGAGTGTGTTACCTCTCACAATGTGCGAGTGGTGTGAGTAACACACTCAACACTGTTCCTAAAAAAAACCACTCTAATTCAAAACAATAAACGCAGACATCATTTTCTGTTTACTTGATTCATTCCTTACTTTGTTCCAGCAAGATTTAAATAATTTTCAAGATAACTCTACAAACGATTGGAGTGTGTTACCTCTCACGATGTGCGAGTGGTGTGAGTAACACACTCAACACTGTTCCAAAAAAACCCCACTCTAATTCAAAACAATAAACGCAGACATCATTTTCTGTTTACTTGATTCATTCCTTACTTTGTTCCAGCAAGATTTAAATAATTTTCAAGATAACTCTACAAACGATTGGAGTGTGTTACCTCTCACGATGTGCGAGTGGTGTGAGTAACGCACTCAATGTAAAAAAACATATATTTCTTTTTCCTGTAATTTATTTCATTAAATTGGCATGAAAACAAAGCACAAGGTGAACTGTATGGAAAGATTATAGAAAAGGCCAGAAAAAACACATGCAATGACATGAACGCTGAATAACTTGGGAAATTGGTTGAATCGTCTCAAACATATGTCTTTAAAAATCAAAATAAAGAAAAATCTTTGTCCTAAAAAATGCAAATTTTATCAAAACAAATCACAATAACACTTCTAACTTTCAGATGAAAAAAAAAGGAAGTAAGTTGTTATTTAGTGAAAATAACAGTGTTTCAAACTGCAGGTGAGTACGTTACATACAACGAAAAACCAGTGGTTCTTACTTTGGCCGTTTACGTCTATGTCCTCCATGCCACACTGAGTTCTGAGTTCGAGACAGTCAATGCAACTTTGTAGCAGACGATAGAACAGTTGTTTCCACCGTTGGAAGTCAGGAACATGTCGATAAACAACTTTGATTTACGTTGTTACTTTTCGCGGTAACACGAAAGTACACAACAACGAACTTAAGACTTATTTTCATTGCTTTGTCTTCTGTGTTTGTGCATATTTTTTTTTTAAGTAGTAGATTGTTCTTTCTTGTCCAAGTTTATCGCTTAGTTCAACGTCTGTCATCATTATTAAAAGCGCGGCAAAAGCTAAAACTGCCTACGTGACTCCAAACACGAAAAGTAACATACTCACCGTTGGATCTAAACTTGATCTCAGCCGACTGTTGGGGTGAGGTACTGGTTATCGTGCAGTATGTAAACAATAACTAACACCTTCTCTTTCCATCTCCATCAAGTTCTTATCCAAGCAGTGTGTGTAGTACGCGCAAATACGACGTTTCGACACCAAGTAAAAAAAGTGTCCCAACTTCCGGCCCAAAAATCGACGTAAATTCACTCTACTATTGCGCCTTGCTCGAAAACAAAGTCATCAAACCTTTCGGTTTCTACCAGAATAGTAACTGTATTCATATCTGCACCCCGTGTCAGTACTTTCAAAGGTAGAATAAACCATAACTGAGCGTGTGGGGCGTTTGAATGGGGCAAGGGTGGAGTTCGACGCCATTTCTGAGCCGTGACCATATGACAGGGGAACCACCTCTCATAGCTAAAACTGGGTCATTGACCCCTGGGAAGAAGGTCAGTGTCTTATAAACAAGGCATCACAATGAACCTGCCTTTGATCTCACTGCACACACAGAGCACACATATTTCCACTCTGTATCCTTCCTTTGATGTGCGGCTTATTTTCATTCTTCCACCGTTTGTTACCGTTTACTTGTGTTTGTGTATTTTTGTGTATTTTTGTCTTTGGAGACAATTATTGACATCAGTTCGTTGTAGCCTTGTGACTTTTAGAGACAAAACATCTCTGGGGCGATGAAAACGTGTTTGTTATAAGAGGGGTTCGTTATGCAAATGAGTTCAAAAGGTTCGTTGTAGCCGGAAAGTAACAAGTAAGAAATAGAAGGCTGTCTGCCGGGAAATCAATGGCAGTTCGTTAAAAGCGGGATTTCGTTATACCCAGGTTCGTTATAGCTGGACTCCACTGTACCTGTTTATAACTGCCACTTCCAGTCAGTATCTTGGTTGGTTGTTATAGCAGCGCTGAAAGTCCACAGAATGGTGCACTGCCTTTGGCTAGTACTTCTCATAATTTGCTAGCCAGAGAGCAAATTTTACTCGCCAAACCAACCATTTGTTTCAGCAACTTGACTCGCATTTGGCGAGTAGATTAACATTTCTACTCGCCATTTGCATGTTTCTACTAACATTTCTACTCGCCATTTACATGTTTCTACATGTAAAATACTCGCCACTTTCAGGCTTGTATAGACAGGTTGTCGTTATGGAAAGGTGTTTATACTAAGGACCACTTTTGGTCAGTCCCTTGCTCGTTCGTTGTAGACAGGTTCAACTGTTTTTGTGTCGGGCCAGGTTGGTTGTTGAGCACTTAGTGAATTGGGCTACAGTGTCTTAGGCACATGGTTCAATCACAAATGGAGAGAAAGTAACAGTATTTCCAAGTTAATTTTACATGGTCTGATTTGTATATATATTTTAAAAGTTCTCCTCGGATAAAAACAAACCCCACCTACATTTTCTTAGAAATACGTAGCATGAAAAAATCAATATTAAACAACTAGGGCCTGACTTTTCCTTGTTTCTTCTCAGATATTTGCCAGTTTCATGTGCACCCTGCTATAAAGGTTGACTGCGAGACGATCATATTATCTTCCTGTATTCTCATCCACCTGATAGTCAACTTTACATTTATGTTTTAAGTTTTGTCATTTGAAGTTATTTTGTAACACAAGCCAAGTGTTGTTCCCAGACTCAAAAGACAATAGGTCAGTTGAACCTGGATTGGAAATAAGTATAGATTCAAATGTCCTGGCTATAAACGAAAAAGATGTACATGTCAAAGTATGGGCCAGACGACCAGACATGCATCAGAACAACGTAGCGGATCCAAAAAGTAGGCGTCGGTGACCAAAGTTTACGGCCCGGGACGAACACTGACAAACCACTTTATACACAAACTCTCATTTTCAGGTGACGCCTCCAATCAACGTTGACGACTGTGGCGTGACCAAGGGATGTTACCGCGAGCCCGAGGGCTGCTGGGAGCCGCAGTGTGAGTACATCGTCACCTGGCAGGGTCAGACCGACCGGATCCGCTTCGAGCTGGGCGGTCTCATGGACACCTCCAAGGATCGCTTTGTGGCTGTCGGCCTGTCCAACGATACCTACATGGTGAGGGGAGCGCATAGTGTGCTTTGTTTCTTCTGCAAGATGTGTAAGATTTGCAAAGGAGTAGGTGAATTTGTTTATGCTGTAATGTACTGTGTAGGGGGTGTGTGTGAGGGAAGTCAAGTGGGAGTATGCTGATAAAAACAGTGACAGGACAAGTGGAAAATAAAGCAACAACAAAAAGAGAGAGAGAGAGATAGAGTTCACTCATTCCAGGAGTTATATTTTTGAAGTTCTTAAGATTTTGAGGCAGTTGCCTCATGTCTTGTACATGTTGGTAATTCAGCATACATACCAGAGATCTGGTTTTAGATTAACTTTTGCTCATTGAAATCTTCGTCTTTCGCAAGGCTAGTAGAAGTTGTACTGATCATGTTCCTGCTGTAAAATGAAAAAGACGTCGGCCAGGTGTGTTTTGATGACAGTCACAATGATGCTGTGTTGTGTGTCTTGCAGGGTTCTGACACAGTGTTTGCCTGTGCACACGACTCGTCTGACGAAAGTACACGTGTCCACCTGTCCTACAACGAAGGCAACAGGAACATCCCTCTTGACAGAGAGAACGTCAGTGATTTACTTTTCATCTGTTCAATTCTTTGCTTTTTATGTGTTGTCATTCTTGGCCCATCTTTGAAAAAGCAAAATACAAATAAACAAACTCAAAACCAACCTATTTCAGTTCCTGAGATGTAGCTGTGGTTTACGGAATTGCAGTTATGAGCTGTTTTTCTGGTTCCATAGGTTACACTTTTTCTTTTCTATTTATTTCAAGAATATGTTGGAAATTTTGGTTACATTCTTTTGAACTTCTTGATGTCGGGCAACATATTGTTTATTATTGAATGATTCAGGTCTTCATGTTGCCAGTCAAAGATTGATAAGAGCCCACTTATTTCCTTTTGGGAGTTATGCTTTAGAAATCTTGCGCAGGGATTTTCTATCATTTGTTAAAATCTACAACATGAAGAACTTGCATTTTTCACTGGTGTAGTTTCACATTATGATAAAAGAAAGTTGTCTGTGGGTGTTTTGAGTGGTTTTTGTTGTTGTTTGTTTTGTTTTTGTTTGTGTACAGAATTAGTGAATCCTGCTGAAACTTTTGCTTAGAATAGTTAATTATCATAGTTTATTGTTATTCACAGCTCCGATTTGGAGAGCGTGCAATCATGAATGAAGAAGGGTCGTACCACAACGGTCGCCTGCGTTGTCGTTTCACCGTGGACCGTGACCTGGACAGAATCTACCCTGAGCTGTCGTACATCAGTGGCTCCCCTTACCATCTGCTGATGAGTCGTGGATTCGCCAACAGAGGTGAAAACTTGTGAACAAAAAAGGGAAATAAGAATTAAAGAAAGGAAGGAAATAGCGGAAAAGGAAGGACCTGGATTGGACACATTGTTAAAAAGACAAATAGACAGACAAATACAAAATGCAAAAAGAAAGAAATGGAAAAATACAGTTCAAAGGGAAACAAGGACTGTATTTATGAAATGTTTGATTGGTTATGAGTGTGAAAACATAAAATCAGATTCATCAATGAATCATCCATCCGCGGGATTTTTAGTCTTTGGGAGATGTTTTAATTTCGATTTGCTCTGAATCAAGATATGAAAATAGTCTTGGACGTTAAGATACATCTGCTTTTCTCCACATGTTTTGTGTGTGTGTGTGTGTGTGTGTGCCAATAATGGTCAGCTTTAAACTGAAAGGAAGAACAGTGGGGAATTACAGAGTAGATCTTGTGAACAGCTGACTTTGGGTTACAGACTTGTCTTGACATTTAGCAATGCCACAAAAAGTTAAAGTAGAAAGAAAAACTTACTACTTGAAGAACTTGCATTTGGGTGAAAAGCAAAAAATGGAATTTTGCCTTTTGGTGTATGTTCCCAGAGTGTGTGGTATGAAGTTGAAGTGTTGTTAACAAAGAACATGTTGCGTGCAGGTGTGTTGCGGCGTCACGGGCTGGGGGTCAACGAACTGCCCATCGCCAGCCCCAGCATGGTGGACCTCAACGACTACAGCAACATTGGTGACCGCGCACGCTACCCACTGGTCAAGGCTCACGGTCAGATACATCTGTTCTTTTTTCTCTCTCTATTTCCGTCTTTTCCTGTCTTGCTGGCTTTTTTTTTTATCCTGTTTGCTCTGTAGCTTTCTCACTCTGTCTCCCTGATCTTTTATTTTTTGTTGTTGTTGCTTTCATCAATGTTTTTTCCAGTTCCCTTCTTTTCAATCAATCAATCATTATGAGGCTTATATCGCGCGTATTCCGTGGGTACAGTTCTAAGCGCAGGGATTTTTTTTTGTTGATGCAATTTATATTGCGCACATATTCAAGGCGCAGGGATTTATTTATGCCGTGTGAGATGGAATTTTTTTTACACAATACATCACGCATTCACATCGGCCAGCAGATCGCAGCCATTTCGGCGCATATCCTACTTTTCACGGCCTATTATTCCAAGTCACACGGGTATTTTGGTGAACATTTTTATCTATGCCTATACAATTTTGCCAGGAAAGACCCTTTTGTCAATCGTGGGATCTTTAACGTGCACACCCCAATGTAGTGTACACGATTCCTTCAATAGCATTTCTGCACACACACACAAATATCTTAAGACAATTTCTCAAGGTAATATGTGTGCATGTGCAGGGTGTCTGATGATCCTTGCGTGGATTTTCTTTGCCTCCATCGGTCTGATCATGACCAAGTACTACAAGACCATGTGGCCCAACCAGCGCATGTTCGACCAGCGCTATTGGTTTGTGGTATGTCCAAATTCTTTCTTTCTCTGGGATTTCTTGTTCAGGTCTCTCCGATCTTTTAGAATTATTTGACAGTAACTAAAAATTGTGGTGATTTAATTCCCTTTGTGTGTGTGTGTTTTGTCAAGTCAAAATATTGTAGTTATCTCTCTTGGTGTTCTTAGATTAGTGGGCAGAAGTAAAGTGTGTGTATGCCCATTTGTATCTGTGTCTGTGTGCTTATTACTCTTTTGCATATTGTTTAAGAAGATGAAAACAGATGGGAAGCAGTGCTGTGAATGTGTGGTATGTTTATAAACAAAATATACATATTGATTTTAATGGTTACAAAAAATGTCTGTGCAAGAAATAATTCGCTGAAGTGATTCTTCTGTGTGTGTGTGAGAGAGAGAGAGAGAGAGAGAGAGAGAGTGTGTGTGTGTGTGTGTGTGTGTGTGTGTGTGTGTTTGTGTGTGTGTGTGTGTGAGAGTGTGTGTGTGTGTGTGTGTGTGTGTAAGAGAGTGAGTCTGTGTGTCTCTGTGTTAATGGTTCGACAAAGAAAACTGAAGATCACTTGTCTAGATTCAATAGGCAGGTGAGACAAAGGAATAATGTTAGCAGTGCAGCCACAGGTGCAGTGATACTGATAGCCCCCCTTATTGATTCTCACACCTTGTGTTTTCTCTTCCCCCGACAGGCTCATTTCAACTGCATGGCAATGGCTTTCTTGATCACTGTCATCGGTGTCATCCTCATCTTTGTGGAGGCTGATGGATGGAGTCAGGTACGTCATTTAAAATAAGAAATACAAGTATTTACCCAGTTACCTTTGTATGTCTTTGGGACATTTTGACAGTTTTGCGTAAGCAAGTTGTTGACCTTTACCCAGAGACATAAGTCCTCTTAAGCATGATTGCAAGACATGCATGTGAACAGTACTTCTATAATTATTGCATTTGTTCACGAACACTTGAACCCACATGCTAACAAAGGATGTTCTGTGCACTTTTCAACTTCCAGACCTGTAAATAACACTTAACATTGGCAGTAGTATCCAATAACTGTTTTAATATTAACTCTCCAAAAAATGAACAATAGGAAATTTCCCAAGGACAAAATATGAATAATACCAAGTTCAACACCCTTTTAACCCCTTTACTGCCACTGTATAACAGCATTTTGGTATTGCTGTGTGCCAGGGCAAAATTTCGCTTTCTTTGGTAGGTTCACTAATCTGTTCACTGCTCGATCATTTATTGAGATATCTCTTAGATCTTTGGCATGTGTTTTGCTTATACCCTTGGCTATTATAGGATGACATGATCATTGGACTTTGTGATTGTTATAGTAAAAATTGATATAATGACCATTTTGTCAAAAATTACAGTTTCCGGACTTACACACACACACACATTGCAGCACGTAAAACCACACAAAACACTGCTAAAACTGGTGTCAAACATCAGGTACTCACATTACAGCCCATAAAAGTATTCTTCTGTCACTTGAAGATCACTTGTTCCAGAACACTGTATCGCTTGAAAACAGGTCTACGAGTTGAGGTCCGACTTTCGGCCGCCATTGTGAATGCTATTAGATCGGTTCTACATTTCTAACACAGTTTTCAACACGTGGTACTAACTTATCCGAACGGTCTATGGGAAAGAACTGTGTTTAGAACCCCTACAAGTACTTGGACAGTGGTTACCTCCCATTTAGTTTTCAGAAATGTCCTAAAATGTTGCTAACGCAAATCCCACGTACTAGGTACGGTTATGGGCGTACGACAAACCGAAAATGACCACGTACCTAGTACGGGGTGGGCAGTGAAGGGGTTAAGACTTTCCTAATTTTAAGAACCTGTTTTCTCAGATGTTGTGTCAATTTACCTTCACTTTAAGAATGGCTCCTTTTAAGACCTCATTTCTGTCACATGAACGGGTCTTAACAGGGGGATTTCCACACTATACTAGTCTCTACCTGTCACATGAACGGGTCTTAACAGGGGGATTTCCACACTATACTAGTCTCTACCTGTCACATGAACGGGTCTTAACAGGGGGATTTCCACACTATACTAGTCTCTACCTTTCACATGAACGGGTCTTAACAGGGGGATTTCCACACTATACTAGTCTCTACCTTTCACATTAAAGGGGTCTTAACAGGGGGATTTCCACACTATACTAGTCTCTACCTTTCACATTAAGGGGTCTTAACAGGGGGATTTCCACACTATACTAGTCTCTACCTTTCACATGAACGGGTCTTAACGGGTCCACACTATACTAGTCTCTACCATGGCATGTAATCCTCAATTTCTTATATGAGAAAATGTATAATAATTAACTTTCCCATAAGAGGTGTAGAAAGTGTCGAAATGAGAGATTGATGGATACTAAATATGAAAAGTTTATTGATTTTTTATGCCTTATCACTAATTTGTTTGAAACAAAAGGTAGACGGATAAGATCCAGTAAGCATTTGCCTCCTAATTGGAAGGTCGTGAGTTCATATCCCGGCCACGGACGCCTGGTGGGTTAAGGGTGGAGATTTTCGCGATGTCCCAGGTCAACTTATGTGCAAACCTGCTAGTGCCTTATCCCCCTTCGTGTGTACACTTGCGTGTACTTGCACAAGGCCAAATGCACACGGAAAAGATCCTGTTACCCATGTCAGAGTTCGGTGGGTTATAGAAACATGAAAATACTCAGCATGCTTCCCCCGAAATCGGTGTATGCTGCTTGAATGGCAGGGTAAAAACGGTCATACACGTAAAAATCCACTCGTGCAAAAACATGAGTGAAAGTGGGAGTTTCAGCCCATGAACGAAGAAGAAGAAGGAGGAGGAGAGAAACAAGAGGTACTAACACAATATTGTGTTTGTTGCAGGCTCCAGACCTTCCGCAGAAGGCTCACCCTATCCTGGGTATCATCATCTTCGTCTGCATTATCATCAACGTGAGTAGTGGCTTTTCTTTACGCTTGGTGTGTGTGAGCTTGAGAGGAAAGTTATGGAGATAGGTTGCTGAGGAAAGAGGCGAGAAAGAGTGCAACCTGCCTTGGCGACCATCGTTCAATAACCACCACCTGCCCATAATGGCCGTCCAAAAGGGTCCCCAAAGAACTTTGTTGTTGTTGTAGTTCAACTTGTCACAGCGGCCACCTTTCTACTAGAACATATTTGGCCAGTCCTTTTTGGTGTTCATTTATAGACAGGTTTGACTGTATTGGCATGTGTTTGTGTTTTTACAATACAATACAATACAATACAATAAACTTTATTAATCTCTAAAAGAGAAATTGCATTGCTGAGCTTTTGTGTCCGCAACAAAACACACATAAAACATCCAAAAACAAACATTTGTTCTTTGTCATTCATACATTCCCGTGCCCCCACACATCTCCTCAATTCCTACATCAACATTCTATCATAACTATGTACATACATTTATTCTCTTTTAACAGTCTGTCTTCAAACGCATCTCAGAGAGGAAGACTAGAGATTTGTGTTGTGCCATAGGTAAAATCATGTGCTTAGCTATGAAGTAATGTTATCACATGTTATTTAAGGAAAATGAGTAAATATATGTACCAAGCGTATAACATCAGCAAAACTGAGAAAATACAGCACATTGGTTATCACATAAGAAAGTATATTAAAAATAAATTAACATGCATTCACCATCAACAATGCACAAACGAAAGTCAGCACCTTGCCGGTTATCACATATTGTCTAAGAGAGTAGAATAAGAGTATATAATCATGCAAAACAAAATCAACAATACTGAAACAATACAGAACACAGACCCCGTGCATCAGAGCGACAACACCAGCATCTACCGCCCCACCTGAGAATTGAAGATGTGAATTGCAGATGGAATGAACGAATTTCTGTAGCGTGTGGATCTTGCGGTTGGTTGTCTGAATCTGTTGCTCCTGTCTGTCCGTCTACTGTCGAATTCCGGTCTGAGTGGGTGCGAGTCGTCAGCCAAAATCTTCTGTACCTTGTCAGTCAGTCGTCGTTCATGTGTTGATGTGAAATTGTCCTGCTTCCTCCCAACCACCCCACTTGCTTTCCTGATGAATTTATCTAATCTATCCCTGTCTTGCTTGTTGATGTTGCCACCCCAACACACGGAGCCAAAGTACAACACACTATTGCACGTTGAAGTGTAAAACATCTGAAGGATTTCTTGTCTGATGTTAAAAGACCTGAGTTTTCTCAAAAAGTACAGGCGAGAGTGGAGTTTCTTCACAAGGGCATCAGAGTTTGGTTTCCATGTCAACTTATTGTCTATAATCACCCCCAAATACTTATACTGCTCTACCTTCTCTACGACCACCCCCTTGATCACTATCTCCCTGTGTACATGTTCCCCCCTCCTGTTGTCCATTATCATTTCCTTTGTCTTCCCCACATTAAGCTCTAAATAGTTGTTTTCACACCACCCCACAGAACAACCCTTGTTTGTTGTGATGGTTGGATAGTGGTACCTGCAAAGCGAGGACCCTCCCGTGAGAGGACACCTTGTCTGTTGTCCCCTTGTCTATTGTCCTCATCTGTTCGCTGCCAGGAAACATTTGTATTCAAGCAATACCTGTATTTACCTGAATTTACAACTTTCAGTGTGCCCTTGATTTATAAATGAATACACCACACGCACACACACACACACACACACACACACACACACACACACACACACACACACACACACACACACACACACACACACACACACACACATTGTGTACACATATGTTAGTTGTTTGTTGTTTTTCTTCTTCTTCTGTTGTTGTTTATTGAGCGGTTTGTTGCCCGTTAAAGCCAGTCCTACAGGCAGTGAAAGGGTTAGCCAAAATGTAGGTGTCATGACGGGCCTACTGCAATGTTTGACTGGTCCTTGCATGGCAGGTACCACTGTATGGCGACGATGTTTTGTGATGTGCTGTTTTATGATGTTGACAGCCTATCCTGGCCCTGCTGCGTCCCAACCCAGACAACAAGTGTCGCCCCGTCTTCAACTGGTTCCACTGGGCCTTTGGCACCATTGCCAACGTTCTGGCCAGTAAGTCACAATTCTTCTCTCCGTCTGACTAACTTTTCTCTGCTCTGTATATATATGTGTTTGTGTGGGGTGTGGGCAGCTTGTGGGCTGCTCTGTCAAGTGTCATTTGGTTAGCTAGTGCCATGGCATCATAGTGAGTGGCTGCTCTGTCAAGTGTCATTTGGTTAACTAGTGCCATGGCATCATAGTGAGTGGCTGCTCTGTCAAGTGTCATTTGGTTAGCTAGTGCCATGGCATCATAGTGAGTGGCTGCTCTGTCAAGTGTCATTTGGTTAGCTAGTGCCATGGCATCATAGTGAGTGGCTGCTCTGTCAAGTGTCATTTGGTTAGCTAGTGCCATGGCATCATAGTGAGTGGCCCGGGAATATTGATATTCATCATCCAAACAATTAGGGGCTGTATTAAATGAAAGTTTATAAGATAAAACTTGGCTTGTGAAAGAAATGAATGTACTTTGTAGTGTACTTAATCTGCATTTAATCTTTCCAGGTCAAGTTCAGTTACCAAAACATATTTCTGGTCAGCGCAAAACACTCCCTCTAAGTCTGTTGGAATTTGTCATATTAGAGTCTTATAAGCCAAGTTGTTGTGAGTCAATTTGCCAGCTTTATTCACTTAGTTCACTATTTCTTCAGTCCCCACGATCTTCATCGGCATGGACTTTGGCAAGGCCAACGTTCCCTGGTGGGCCACTTGGATCCTGGTGGTGTGGGTCATCTTCCACATTGTCATCGAGCTCAGCCTGGAGGTCCACCAGTGCTGCACCTACAAGAAAAATAAAGGTCCGTCTTGTCACTGTGTGTGTGGGGGAGGGGGGGTCATCTTTCACACAATCATCGAGCTCGGCCTAGAGGTATACCAGGGGTTCGTGGTCGGCTGGGCGTTAAGCAAGCAAACAAACAAACAAAAAGGTATACCAGGGCTGTTTTAAGGAAAGCTTGAGCCTGTAAGTACAGAATCAAATAACAAGAACGGTTAGTTATGAAAGTGTTTTTTCTTATTTGAGGCAAACGAAACATTGACTAGAACCTCTTCATCAATCCATAAAGTTATCATGAAAGGGTGAAAGCTCAATGTTTTCTCCTTTTAAAATGCCAGGAAGCAATGTGTGTGTGTGTGAAATATCTCTTGAAATAGAGTTTTATGTGACGGTGCTTGCTTGTTGCAGAGCGAAGGAGGAAGTACGAGCAGCAGAAGCGTGAGAACCCCAAGAACACCTTTGACGAACCCGAGCCTGCCGTAAGTAGACAATTGTGCATTTTAGTCCCAAGAAATGGATACCACGTATTGATTTCTTTCTAAATCTCATTCTTACATGTTTCACACAGTCTTGTTCGCAGACTCTGAGGACTATAAGTCAGGTTTACCTGGATTGGAAATAGGTCCAGCTGCTCTGGCTTAGTCCACTTGGTAGGAAAACTGATGGTCAGAAGACCTACATGTCAAAACTATCAGACAATCGACGGCCAGGGGTCAGACCAATGCGTCAGATAAAGGAAAGTACTGACCGAAGACCAAGCCCTGAGGGCACACTTTGAGGGCACATCCACACTTAATATACTTTCTTTGTCAATCTAAACACATGAAATAAGCCAGTTTTGATGTCCAATCGGAAGACATTTTTCCACCAGTACTAAGCTTCTTCCTTTCTACCGCAGTCCATGAACGAAGAAGAAGTTTCACTATACACAGCTAGGGTCTTTACATCTTT
Source organism: Littorina saxatilis (assembly GCF_037325665.1). NCBI lineage: Eukaryota > Metazoa > Mollusca > Gastropoda > Littorinimorpha > Littorinidae > Littorina > Littorina saxatilis. The sequence continues at coordinate 9,872,489 of NC_090249.1, read as the reverse complement.
ACACCTTCACAGTAGGAAAAGAAAGAAAGACAGCCGGATTCATCAGCTTGATATTTACAGCATATCATGCATATATGTAAAAAGCAGGATTGATATATGTGTTATGATTTCTTCTGAACGTGGTTTCTCTGATTGACATCTCCGTCGCGATATAACCTTGAATGGTTGAAAACGACGTTAAACACCAAAGAAAGAAAGAAAGAAAGATTGACATCTGCTCATGTTGTGTTTTCAGGGCCGTCGCTTCAAGCGTTTCATGCTGTTCCTGCATTTGACTGTGACCACGATCATCACTCTCATCATGATCATCATCATTGCTGTCTGCTGATTGGCCCTTACAGAGTCAGCCTTGCCCGAGCTTACAGCTGATTTCACACTGCATCACCCAGGCCTTCTACCTATTTGTTTAGTTAAAGCTACAACATGGAGTCATCCTTGCTTACATCTGCTTTGTCTGAACAAAATGACTGTGACGTGTGGACCATTGTACAGGCTGACATTGGACAAGTGGAACAGCTCTTCCTCACCTTTTATTCTAGCCTGATCAAATCAACATTCGCTTTACAAGGTTGAAAGCTGAGTTAAAAATACAGGCAAAATTCATTTATTTGTATTGCAGTCACTTTGAATCTACTGGATGTTAAACCACTGACTGGTGTCTCTGAGATCTGTGAGAACATGCAGAACCCAGCCATAAAAGAAAGAACTGACGAGGTTAATAGTGGCTTTTAAGTGTACAGTAAATGAACAACCAATTACAAATACTGTAAATAGGGCTATTTCTGGTGATGCAATGAATGCCATTACAGTGAAGGTTTGTTTTACCAACTATGGCCAGCCGTTCGAAATATAGTGCATGATACTTAATTAAGGCATGGTTTGCGGCAGTATTTCATTTTGCTTAACTCTTTCATACCAGGCTACAAAATTTTAAGCTTTTGGAAATGCAAAGATTTACATTTTCAAGTGAATAAGTTTATGCCCAAGTTACATTCAAACATCAAATGGCAGGCTTTTTTTTATCACCATATAAACAAAGTCTCAAATAATTATAAATGTTTGTATGTTACGAACAGATTTGGTTGATAGCTACATCTAGATGGAGATAAGACCATTTACAAATTGGGAGTTCTGGGTTTTACTTTTGTGAGTGGTTGTTGCGTGTTTTTGTTTTTGATTTTGCTGGTGTCTTTCTGTGCATTTTTTTGTCCTGTAGGCATTCATGATTTAACATGTCTCATTGCAAACACATTTAAGCACTTTTGCATTAGTTGTAATGAAGGATGACCTGCCATTCTTCATCACAAACCAATTAAGAAAGATACACAATGAATAAAGAGCAACATTGCCGTACAGTGGATGCTCAATGCAAAATTGTGTGATGTTAAATGAGATTACTTCAATGCAACATTCAGTAGTTTACATGCTGATGGTGCATTTTAATGAAACTTCCATGAACTATACTATGATATTAATTGCTTTTTAGCTGGAGCTGTTTAAAACAAGATGTTTGAATATGTATTTTCATAACAGCGCTTATGAAAAAATTTGTTTAGCTTCTACATCATGTTTTAGATTTCAGAAACATGCAGGCTCTGATGTGTACACGCAGGCACAACACACACACACAGACTTACAAAGCATCAAAAATAAAACAAAACCTTCACTCTTCAAATAATTATTTGTGATGTATGTGAGTTGTTTTCAAATAAAGTGATACAAATTTTTTTTCTTTTTGTTTTTCATTTGTGTTTTTACAGATTTTAGGTTTTAGTACTGGTTTTATTTTATTGTTAATTTCTACTTTTGTCACTGTTTATCTGTGTTGCAGACTTTGGCAATTATTTGTTGTCTCAAAATGAGAGTACATGTAGTCATGTGTGAATATGTCGGGCCTGTTGTGAATACTCTGGTTTTTTTTATTGGGTTAGCAATATTGTATTTATATTGCCATGTCAAGTTGTGTAAATGCCTTTCTCATTTGAACATATACAACATGTGACTATTTTCTCTCTGTAGCTATTTATTATTAATTGTAATAAATTGATTTTTGTAGAAAAAGCTTATAATTTGTAAGTCATGTTAGAAATGTTTTTAATACATTTTGTGACACTGCATAGAAAGCTATGGGTGAATCATGTGATAAGAATCATCTGATTTGGAGTAGATTTTTTTAATTTCAAGCCAGTTTATGTGTTAGACTGCACATTATAGTTTTTTTAGTGTGACATGTCTCTTTAGTGTATATCTGTAATAATAAATAATTACAATTGTTTTGGTAACATCCATTTGTGAGTGTTTAGCTGAAGTATTGTTGCTTAAAAATTTCGTACTGCTTTAATGTTTTGCTTTGGTGCATAATATTTGTTTGTGAACAAAGACAGATGTTGCATTTTTACCTTGTTACTTGGGCAAGGGTTGAGAATTATGTAAACAAATTATATTAAAACAAAAAATCTGTCAGTGTCACTCATTGCTGTGGACATTGCTGAATGTAATTTGCTGTTTTTTTCCCATTATTGGTCAGTTTTTTAGAAGAAAACCCCCCCATATATTTAGGCACTACTACTTGATTCTTACATGGGCACTATAATTAGCTGTAAAATAGATTTATAGAACGCAGAGTGTCGAGTGTTTCAGATGAGGTTAAAGTTATGTCTTTGTTGTCTATGTCTGAAAGCTGCTGTTTATGTTAATGATAATGGTAAATGTTAATTGATAACAGGGTATTACTTGAGCAGTAGGGAACAAACTCAGAAAATTGAATCCCTGAATATGAATTCCAATGAGAAATGCTAATTCCATTAATTAACTGCACAGTTTCTGCATTTCATGCATACTTGCTGTCTGTTTCTGTCCGCATATGCATATAACACCTTGCTTTGACTTACACTCAGGGAGTTCGAACTGATTTGATAAATACATTTTAAAAAGGACATGTTTTGTTGAAATTCTGAGATATGATGAAAAAAAAGAAGAAAATGTTTGATTTGAAGGAAACTCAAAGGATGTTTTTTGTGTGTATTGGTCACTCAAAAAGTTTTTGTTCACTGTTTATCAAAAAAATTATTTTTTGTTTAGCTTTGATGGAAACCTTTTTGAATTGTGTACCCAACAAAGGCCTGTACATTTAGGTAAACCAATTTAATATTCTGTTGCTTAAGTTCGAATGAGTTGGAAAGGCTTTGTAATCTCATGGTTTGCTGTTTTTGCATGATTGAAGCCAAGGTCATAATTTGATTTTTATGATACATGTACTTTTAAACTATAGCAATTTAGTCTGCAGTCAGATGTTTTAAGATTCTGCTAGTGTCCTTTATCTTTATACTATGTTATGTCCAGTTGGTGCTACAGTTTTGGATATTTTCTTTGAAATCTGTCTTACATTATCTTTCTTCGAGAATTGTAGATTTGAAGTCTCTTTTTTGTGTGTGTGTACGTATATGATTTTCTCACTGTCTCGATTTTTGTTTCTTCCTCTACCTTTTCATAATTTTTTACTTTTTTTTTCATTTATTTTATTTTATTACATGTTAAGAAACATGTTTTTGTACCTTTCAAGCAATTTCAACACCGGGTTGTTTCCTTTTTGCCTACAAATAATTATATTTACACTGCTTGAAAAAACAAATCGTGTGCATAAATGTGTGCACTGGAACGAAACTCTATTGCTGCTATATGCTGTTTTGTAGGCTGCAAATGTAATTATAAATTATCAATAAAAAGTTGCAGTACACAAAATATAAAGTTCTGGAATGTTTGCAGTGCGTGTGTGTATGGTTGAGATAGTGTGTGTGTGCATGTATGTGTTTGTGTTCGAATGTGTGTATATCTTTGTGTGAAAGACGACCACCATAGCACATCAAAACCAAAAATTAAATGACAACTACCCACTAACGATCCATTTCACCCCCACACAGACAAACACACTCTCTCTCTCTCTCTCTCTCTCTCTCTCTCTCTCTCTCTCTCTCTCTCTCTCTCTCTCTCTCTTTCTCTCACTCTCTCCTTTGCTGATGACAAACGCCTTAGACCTTAGAAATGATACACAACTGTTGTACTGAAGCCTTTGTATGTCCGGCTTTCCTCCCGGTATTCACGACGACCTGTTGATCGTACCAGGTACTCAGAAACAGTCAGTGGTGCGAGTCGAGTTTGCCGCTGGCCAGTAACAAGAATGTAGACACACACACACGCACACAAACACACACACACACACACATGCACGCACGCACGCATGCAATCACACACGCACGCACGCACACACACACACACACACACACACACACATGAGGCATGATTCATGAGTGACATAAAATACGTGAGAGAAGATAGGAAGTACAAATAATAATGTAGCATAATAATGGTGTCACATCACAATGTTTAAGTGAATATCTATAATAGCAAATTAAATGTAGAGACTCATTTAAACTCCCGTATGTCGAATACATTCTTGAACAGTAACAACATGGTAACAGTCTGGTTCACTTTTTGTAGGATGCCTTTCAATAATATTTCGATAAACTTATAATCATCTGACAAGTTATCATTTGACAATAATCTTATATCTCTGTACAAAGGACAATGCAACAAGTAATGTTCAGGAGTCTCTCTGGGGTAACCGCACTCACATTGGGGAAATATCCTTGAGGTGCCGCTTACATAAATCAAAATTCAAATCGCTCATACCAATTCGTAATCTACAACATAATATTGACATGGCAATAATCTTATATCTCTGTACAAAGGACAATGCAACAAGTAATGTTCAGGAGTCTCTCTGGGGGTAACCGCACTCACATTGGGGAAATATCCTTGAGGTGCCGCTTACATAAATCAAAATTCAAATCGCTCATACCAATTCGTAATCTCCAAAATGATATTGACATGGCACTTTAATTAAAAATCAAAATTCAACAAATAATGTCTAAACTCTCTTAAAAGATGTGGTCATTTTAATGTTGTCTGGTGTGTTGTTCCCGAGGACAGTCGTTTTCGGAATAAATGAGGTGCGAAACAATTCCGTTCTATTTGTGCCTACAAATCTTTCTGACGGTCTTTGTCTGTGGTACGGGTTTAACATCAGATACAAGAGGTGGCAATAAGTTCACTAAATACTGGGGGCATTTATTACGTACCATGTTTTGATAAACAATTGCTTTATGTCTTTTTCCTTCATTCTTCAAGGCTGCATAACCCACTTTCCTTTGCAATATTAGTGCCAATTATTATTCGTAAGGCGTCCAAATGTATTTTTTCTAAAGCATCTGCAATTGTTTTAGTGAAGTTATCACAAACAACATTTGCAAAATCAAAATGCGGTATAATAAAGATCTTATACATTATTTCCCCCCAAAATCGACTTAATCTTTATCTATAAAATCGTAATCAATTAATGAATAAATTTACTTTTTTCATTACACTTTTAATGTGGGCATTCCACGTACAGGTACTTTGCAAGGTGTTTATGTTCAAGGTGTTTATGTTGATCTTATTTACTTTCTGTAAAAGAACATTGTTGAAAAACAAGGGTTGAGTTAATGACGTTGGGTGTTTAACAATTCAATCTTTGTATCACTAAATATAACTTTCCATTCATTGGCACATACACTGATTGTTTTGTTTATCAACATCTAAATCTAATAAATCGTCTCGTCTGTCTACATCTTCTAATGAGAGGTACATATTTGTGTCGTCAGCAACAAGTTCATGTTGGATTCAATGTCCTTTACAATATAATTTATGTAAAATTCACAACAAAAGCGGGCCCAGCACAGATCCTTGAGGAACACCGACAGGAATAGTTTAACATCAGACTGTGTTCCCTTAATAACAACAGTTAGCACACGGTCTGTATTGATAAATGCGGAACCATAATGGAAATGTGAACGCGAAACAACAATTACGAAAAACAGGTCTTCCAACATCAAAACCATAGAGATATATATATATATATATATATATATATATATATATATATATATATATATATATATATACATTTATGATCAAAACCACGTCCAGCGCAGCAGACTGAACTGGCACAGCGATAAAAAGCGTGCCAGTTCAGTCTGCTGCGCTGGACTGGGTTTTGATGTTGGAAGATGTTTTTCGTAATTGTTGTTTCGCGTTCACATTTCCATACCACCTAAGCGCGTTGTTGCTTTTGTACCAAAATTGAATCCTAATTGCAATATTCATTTGTGTTGAAGTGTGCGAAATGCCCCAAAAGACATTCTTGTGCTGTGAGAGGTGTTTTCTTTGTGCTTAATATTATTTTGTTTGGACCTAGCTATTGATGTGTACATTGTTGTTAAACGTTAAAAGTTGTTTATCAGGGTTTGCTAGTGTGTGATAGGGTTCGTGTCCGTCTGTAGATGTTAGTTTCTTTGTTAGTCCTGTGTTGACAACTCTTCGACAAGCGCTTAGAACTGTACCCACGGAATACGCGCTATATAAGCTTCCTATTGATTGATTGATTGATTGCAAAATGCTGAATTTTTGCACCTGTATACTGAAAAGACAAAATAAATCCAAAAACAAAGAGACTGCCAACGTTCCAAAATTCAGAATAAAAAAACAAGAAAGGTAGGTTGTTGGAACGTTTGTTCAATAATATACAAATATATCGACCCAACGGTCTTTTAAGTGCACAGACAAAACAATAACGAAAACTTATCTGGCTGATTTTTCTTCCGGATTTTGTTGTTGATTCATTCGCTTGCAGCTTCGTGGCAGGCGGAAGAAAAAATCAGCCAGATAAGTTTTTGTTATTGTTTGTCTGTGCACATAAAAGACCGTTGGGTCAATATATTTGTGAATGTATTGTTTTGTCAATAACAAACGTTCCAACAACCTACCTTTCTTGGGTTTTTTTATACTGAAAAGAGTTATTACAGTTTAATCAAACTTTTCCGAAAAGTTCCAGTACGTCCAAAAACCTCATCAAAACGCCATGATATTTTACACACTGTTTTGCAATTGTATTAACAATATTCATGTCAAATTTAAAAGCAATACAACTAGCCATTACCAAACTACGGGTTTTTTACCCACATAGCCCACACAAAATGACGCGAAATCAAGCCTTTTACGGCTTCTGACGAGGCTGACACCAGTCTTCTTCAAAATGGCAAAACAACACTGCTAGGCACAACAGCTGAATCAAATCAATTTGTGTGGGTAGAAAATGATTTGAGATCACTCTTGCTTATTTTGATTTTGTGTGTATTTTAGTGTCTGCAAATTTGCTTTTGCGAATTTTGATTTTGTCTGGCAAATGTACAGCACCTCCACAGACAGAAAACAAGTAGAGTCGAATTTCATTTTATCCCTGGGCACATCCACACCTGACGGTTTGAATGCAAAAATGTGATGTACTTGTATTCCCCAAACATACTGTGGATTTACGGTACGTGTGTGTGTGTATTTGTATCTGTGTGTGTGTTGTGTGTGTTTCTTTCTGTGTATGTTTATGTGTTTGGTTTTGTGTGTGTGTGTGTGTGTGTGTGTGTGTGTGTGTGTGTGTGTGTGTGTGTGTGTGTGTGTGTGTGTTTGCGTGCGTGCGTGTGTTTTTCCTCCTTTTTTTCCCCCTCCCCCCTCCCCCCCCCCCTTTATGAATGTGTATTACTTTTAAGTTTTTATGCCTGTGCCCTTGACATCATCCAACCACTTCTCTCCCCTTACATTCATTTCCGTTCCTAGAGTTCCTTCCCCTTTTTGCGTGTTTCCCCTCCATTTTCTTTCAAACCCTGTTCGTTCCGTGTTGCGTCTGCTTTTTATATTTAGTCAAGTTTTGACTAAATATTTTAACATCGAGGGGGAATCGAAACGAGGGTCGTGGTGTATGTGCGTGTGTGTCTGTGTCTGTGTGTCTGTGTGTGTGTGTGTGTGTGTGTGTGTGTGTGTGTGTGTGTGTGTAGAGCGATTCAGACTAAACTACTGGACCGATCTTTATGAAATTTGACATGAGAGTTCCTGGGTATGAAATCCCCGAATGTTTTTTTCATTTTTTTGATAAATGTCTTTGATGACGTCATATCCGGCTTTTCGTGAAAGTTGAGGCGGCACTGTCACGCCCTCATTTTTCAACCAAATTGGTTGAAATTTTGGTCAAGTATTCTTCGACGAAGCCCGGGGTTCGGTATTGCATTTCAGCTTGGTGGCTTAAAAATTAATTAATGACTTTGGTCATTAAAAATCGGAAAATTGTAAAAAAAAATTAAAATTTATAAAACGATCCAAATTTACGTTTATCTTATTCTCCATCATTTGCTGATTCCAAAAACATATAAATATGTTATATTCGGATTAAAAACAAGCTCTGAAAATTAAATATATAAAAACTATTATCAAAATTAAATGTTCCAAATCAATTTAAAAACACTTTCATCTTATTCCTTGTCGGTTCCTGATTCCAAAAACATATAGATATGATATGTTTGGATTAAAAACACGCCCAGAAAGTTAAAACAAAGAGAGGTACAGAAAAGCGTGCTATCCTTCTCAGCGCAACTACTACCCCGCTCTTCTTGTCAATTTCACTGCCTTTGCCATGAGCGGTGGACTGACGATGCTACGAGTATACGGTCTTGCTGAAAAATGGCAGCTACTTGACTAAATATTGTATTTTCGCCTTACGCGACTTGTTGTTGTCTTTTGTGTTCTTTTCCTGATGAAGCTTCCAGAAGCGAAAATTCGTAATCGTCTTGTGTCGTCTTTGTATTGGTGAGTAGGCTACAGTAATCCTTTGTTTTTTTAACTTTGTTCATCTTACCACAGTCACTTCGTTGTTTAGATAACGAATAATTAACAAAAACGAATAATGTAACAATTGTTACATTATTCGGGGGCGGCCCTTTTTTCAACTTAGAAAAAGTTTGACTTAGATTAGAAAAAGTGTTAAATAGCTCATAATACAGTCTCGGGTTAGGGTTAGCATCACATGGCAAGCGGCACGCTTTTTGCAGAATCAGTGACGCCACTCGCACACATGCACAAACAGATATAGACACACGCAGTTATATTCTGATTCTACCCCTCTCCCCCTCCCCCTCCACCCCCACCCCCTTTTTCTCTCTCCCCTCGTTCTCTCTCTCCGGGCTAACCATCATAACAGCCCATCAGAACGCCCGCTTCGTGCACCCAGGGCTCGTATTCTTGAAAAAGCTGCAATATCGTGTCGTTTTACTACCGCCCGATATTTATTTTTACTGCCCAGTAATTATTTATTTTCCCCCGGTATTAATGTGTGTCTGGCGGAAGGTCGGCAGCTACCAGAATTGGTTATTTTTAGAATAGGAGATTCCTCATGCTTGCTCCTCTCTACAAACAATATTTGAACAAGATTTATTCTTGAAAAAGCTGCAACTCATATACTGGCCTGTAAAACTCAATAAGTCCGCCAACTGCTAAGTGTTATTTATGAAACACCGGTAAGTCCTTACCGGGTTGTCTCCGAGCTGTAAAGTTAGAGGACCCTCCTGTAAAGTCGCTACCTGTCAGTAACTTCACCAACACTGTCCCTTAAAACCGTCAAGTTTGAATAAATCTTGTTCAAATATTGTTCGTAGATTTATGTCCCTCATGGACACACATTGGTGTCATTTAAGCACCGATGCATTGCGGTCAAATACGAGCTTCTGCTCGCGAAAGATTTCAACCGATGCTCGATCATAACGGCGTGTTGCGAAAGCGTGCTTGCGTCTTGTTTAATGCATTACAGTGGCGAGAGATTGGTGTCTGATTCCGTAGCCGAACGGTTATCGAATTCGCCTGATGCGCGATTGAGGCGAGTTCGAATCGAAAAACGATATTTTGGTCATTTGTCATAGAAGTATGCAAAGGATGCGTTATTGCACAAAACTCCCCCCCCCCCTCTCTCTCTCTCTCTCTCTCTCTCTCTCTCTCTCTCTCTCTCTCTCTCTCTCTCTCTCTCTCTCTCTCTCTCTCTCACACACACACACTAACACTAACACACAAAATCAACCTCTTCAGACATCACTTCCCGCCAAAGATGAAGCTTTGAAGATGAAGACCATTGTTGGAGCAGTCCGCGGTACAAGCCATCAACAACTGTACGACGAGTCAGGCTTTATTTCACTTTAAGAGAGGCGTAAACGTCAAAAATTGATATTATTTCACAAGATTGTACACCGTAAGGTGCCAAACTACTTACTTGCGATATTGCCACCATTAATATCAACTAAAAATCCATATCGCCAGCGCAGACCTTTAGATAGGAAAGTTCCATCGTTTAACACTGAATTATACAAACACTCATTTCTCCCATCTACAACACAACTCTGGAATTCTTTACCAGACTACATAAAACTTAGTAAGTCCCTCAAGCACTTTTTGTCAAAAAACGATTTAAGTCCGCCGTGTTATTGGTATTCTGGAGATCGTATATCACAAACAATTCACTGTAAGCTCAGGCTATATATAAGTGATCTTAATAACGATCTAGTGAGACGACACGTTGCTACAGATGCATCTTGTGACTGCGGATTTCCGTCCGAAACCGTAAACCACTTCCTATTAGATTGTCCAAATTATCGCGAAGCACGTCAAGAAACCATACATACCCTCCCTAACCACAGTATTCACCTCCCCCACCTTCTAAATGGAGACAGACAGTATTCTCTAGATTTGAACAGGAACATTTTTTCCAGAGTACACTCGTTCATTGAACGTTCAGGCCGCTTTGGGCAAACCAGAATCAATGCTCCACAAGCCGGACAACAACTTTAATTTCTGCACAACTCGATCCATCCCTCTTCTTTTTATTCCTTTTCTTCCCCTCCTTCTACTGTCTTTCTCTATAATAATTATGCAACGTTTATTATGTTATTATAATTTTGGATGATTAATGAGATGAGGATGATTATAATGATGATGCTTTGGATTTCCAATTTGGTTTATTTAGACAAATTGTTCAGCCGTTACCGCCTTACGTTATAATATCCATGCAGGAACACCACTATTAGCTTCTAGCTTGTTGCTGTTACCTGTGTCTTTTTGACTCACATGCGAAGCAAAAGTGAGTCTATGTACTCACCCGAGTCGTCCGTCCGTCCGGAAAACTTTAACGTTGGATATTTCTTGGACACTATTCAGTCTATCAGTACCAAATTTGGCAAGATGGTGTATGATGACAAGGCCCCAAAAAACATACATAGCATCTTGACCTTGCCTCAAGGTCAAGGTCGCAGGGGCCATAAATGTTGTCTAAAAAACAGCTATTTTTCACATTTTTCCCATTTTCTCTGAAGTTTTTGAGATTGAATACCTCACCTATATATGATATATAGGGCAAAGTAAGCCCCATCTTTTGATACCAGTTTGGTTTACCTTGCTTCAAGGTCAAGGTCACAGGAGCTCTTCAAAGTTGGATTGTATACATATTTTGAAGTGACCTTGACCCTGAACTATGGAAGATAACTGTTTCAAACTTAAAAAGTATGTGGGGCACATGTTATGCTTTCATCATGAGACACATTTGGTCACATATGATCAAGGTCAAGGTCACTTTGACCCTTATGAAATGTGACCAAAATAAGGTAGTGAACCACTAAAAGTGACCATATCTCATGGTAGAAAGAGCCAATAAGCACCATTGTACTTCCTATGTCTTGAATTAACAGCTTTGTGTTGCATGACCTTGGATGACCTTGACCTTGGGTCAAGGTCACATGTATTTTGGTAGGAAAAATGTGTAAAGCAGTTCTTAGTGTATGATGTCATTGCTAGGTTTAGTTATTTGACCTTGACCCTGAAGGTCAAGGTCATGTAAAGGTCAAGGTCAAGCATGTGAGTCGTATGGGCTTTGCCCTTCTTGTGTATACATGTCATGATTGTAACATTTGTTGAAATAAACTTATGTTTAAACCAAAGATGAAGCTTTCGTTTCTTCTTTTTCCTCCCAGTCAAAAATGTATTGCGATTCTCTAGCCACTCCAGAAACCTTTTTCTGTCCAATCCCCGAAGCATGTCTAAGGAAAGGAAACAATTGAAAAACAACAATAACAGCAGACTGAATAATCTTTATTTATTTTCCTTGTCTACTAGTCCACTGGTCGAAACTAGGTACTATACCATGTACACCTGCATGCAACTGAGGTTTATAAAAAAAATAAAAATAAAATCTCCCCGTGTTTTTATTTCATTCAGTTTGTTCGGGTTGTTGCTATTGACTTTGAAACTGACACGCCGGCGAAATTGAAGATTCCCGATGCTTGCTCTTCTGTTTTAACATAGAAGGGGGAATCGAGACGAGGGTCGTGGTGTATGTGTGTCTGTGTGTGTGTCTGTGTGTCTCTCTGTGTGTGTAGAGCGATTCAGAGTAAACTACTAGACCGATCTTCATGAAACTTTACATGAAAGTTCCTGAGTATGATATCCCCACAAGTGTTTTTTAATATTATTTTTATAAATGTCTTTAATGATGTCATATCCTGCTTTTTGTAAAAGTTGAGGCAGCACTGTCACACCCTCATTTTTCAGTGAAATTTATTGAATTTTTGGCCAAGCAATCTTCGACAAAGGCCGGACTTTGGTATTGCATTTCAGCTTGAAGGCTTACAAATTAATTAATGAGTTTGGTCATTACGAATCTGAAAGTTGTAGTTAAAATTATGTTTTTTATAAAACGATCCAAAAACAACTTCATCTTATTTTGCACCATTTTCTGATTCCAAAAATATATAAATACTAGATGAATACCCGCTTCGCCGGGTAGCCGGCTTCGCCGGGAAGAAGTAGAGCCGAATACCGCCGGGTCAGTGGCGCACCGTACGCCGGCTTCGCCGGGTGAGTGGCGCAACGTACGCGATTGACGCCACACGAAGGAAGGGAGATAAACGCGCAAAACACGGGTACTTCGCCGGGTACTTCGCCGGGTCAGTGGCGCACCGTACGCCGGCTTCGCCGGGTGAGTGGCGCAACGTACGCGATTGACGCCACACGAAGGAAGGGAGATAAACGCGCAAAACACTGGAGAAGATAAGGAAGAGATGAAAGCTTCGCCGGGATGAAAGCGTTGTGGACAGTGACCTTCTAAAAATAGTAACGGGAATATGGATTGAGCGTTGTGGACAGTGACCTTCTAAAAATAGTAACGGGAATATGGATTGACGCCACACGAAGGAAGGGAGATAATCGCAAAACACTGGAGAAGATAAGGAAGAGTTACTGGTAATGGATCCAGAGAAAACCCAAAATCGGTTCAGCGCGCAAACCAAAATCGGTTCAAACCAAAATGAGAGCACGTGTTGAAAATTCTCATCGACCAGGTTATGTCCGGGGTGTGCCTGAATATGCCCACCAAATTTGAAGCAGATCCATCGAGAACTTTGGCCGTGCATCGCGAACAGACACACAGACAGACACACAGACAGACACAAGTCGTATATATATATAGATAGATAGATATTATATTTGGATTAAAAACAAGCTCTGAAAATTAAAAATATGAAAATTTTGATTAAAATTAGATTTCAACAAATATATCTTATTCCTTGTCGGTTCCTAATTCCAAAAACATATGGATATGATATGTTTGGGGAATGCCCAACACAGCCTGCCATCTGATGATCAGATGCCCAACTTACAGCGCCATCAGCAGACCATCCTCTTCCGCCTACGGACTGGACACTGTCGACTGCGTGCCCACATGCACCGCCTTGGTCTGTCGCACACACCGAACTGCCTGTGCGAAACAGGCCCACAGACCCCGGAGCACATCCTGCAGACCTGCCCGCTCCACCAGGAAGCCAGAACAGATCACTGGCCACAAGGTGCCACACTGCAGGAGCAACTCTGGGGCACCAAAGACTCCCTGATCCTGACCACTAGCTTTATTCAAGCTACAAAACTTGAAGTCTGACCTGAGGCCAAAAATCCTGGAACGCCGAAGAAGAAGAAGAAGAAGATATGTTTGGATTAAAACCAAGCTCAGAAAGTTAAAAAGAATAGAAATACAGAAAAGCGTGCTATTTACTATCGCGCTATTCTGACTTGTCAATTTCACTGCCTTTGCAACGAGCGATGGAGTGACGATGCTACACTCGTCTTGATGAAAAAATGCAGAGCGTTGTGTTTCATTCTGTGAGTTCGACAGCTTGACTAAATGTTGTATTTTCGCTTTACGCGACTTGTTGATTCTCCACCTGTACCTCTAATGAGGAACAAAAAAAGTGGAGGAGGGAAAATAAAATGGAAGAAAGATTTCTTTAATATTTTCCTTCAGAGAAAAGAAAAGGAGAGACAAAAAATGTCCCGCTCTATTCTACCTTTCTTTATTTGAAAACAATGATGTCGTAAAAGTATCAACACTTTTCATTCGCGAATTTATCAATAGCTACCTTTTCTTTTTAAAGCTGTAATATAATATCGTTTTAGCTGTAATTAACTATACGACAGCTTAAATATGGCACAACTTTGACCATTGTTTTTCTTCATTTTATTTTATTTTAAATCTGAAAAAAGGTATGACAGAATGGCAGTTACTGTGCGTGTGTTTCTGTGCGTTTTACTTGATTTTTCTTTCAAATGATGAAGTGAGATGATGACGTGATTGACTGATTGTGCAGGCTGCCAGCTGACATCAGTCAGAAGGAAACATGAAGGTTCTACTTGTAGCAGCAGGTCAGACGGGCTTTTTTTACATTTAGTCAAGTTATGACTAAATGTTTTAACATCGAGGGGGGAATCGAGACGAGGGTCGTGGTGTATGTGTGTGTGTATGTGTGTGTGTGTGTGTGTGTGTGTGTGTGTGTGTGTGCGTGCGTGTAGAGCGATTCAGACCAAACTACTGGACCGATCTTTATGAAATTTGACATGAAAGTTCCTGGGAATGATATCCCCATACGTTTTTTTCATTTTTTTTGATAAATGTCTTTGATGACGTCATATCCGGCTTTTCGTGAAAGTTGAGGCGGCACTGTCACGCCCTCATTTTTCAACCAAATTGGTTGAAATTTTGGTCAAGTATTGTTCGACAAAGCCCGGACTTCGATATTGCATTTCAGCGTGGTGGCTTAAAAATTAATTAATGACTTTGGTCATTAAAAATCTGAAAATTGTAAAAAAAATATTTCTTTTATAAAACGATCCAAATTTACGTTCATCTTATTCTCCATCATTTGCTGATTCAAAAAACATATAAATATGTTATATTCGGATTAAAAACAAGCTCTGAAAATTAAATATATAAAAATTATTATCAAAATTAAATTTTCCAAATCAATTTAAAAACACTTTCATCTTATTCCTTGTTGGTTCCTGATTCCAAAAACATATAGATATGATATGTTTGGATTAAAAACACGCTCAGAAAGTTAAAACGAAGAGAGGTACAGAAAAGCGTGCTATCCTTCCCCGCGCAACTACTACCCCGCTCTTCTTGTCAATTTCACTGCCTATGCCGTGAGCGGTGGACTGACGATGCTACGAGTATACGGTCTTGCTGCGTTGCATTGCGTTCAGTTTCATTCTGTGAGTTCGACAGCTACTTGACTAAATGTTGTATTTTCGCCTTACGCGACTTGTTTTTCCATTTCTCTTGGCTTTGACTGATACTCGATACCCGCACATGCACAGCCTGGCGGTGACCTTACACGTACTTTTCTACTGCTGACATGACAAAGACACCGAGACAAACTTTGTTCTGGAATTTGTTTTCTTTTCGTTTTTTGTTTGTTTGCTAGTTTCTCGGAAGACATGCAGCAGAAGTGACAGATTTTTTTTATGTGACGCCATTATTCGCATTATGACATTTTCTGGAACTTTTGGAAGAGAGAATCTTGGTTTGTTTTTTCTGGTTCGTTTCTCATCAAAAGGAAATCTAAATTCTCCGGGATATGTCTTGAATTATACTCTTTTTTTGCATGCATTCCTTAAGGTATACCTTCATATTATATTGGATATCACTTATCATATAATTCATTCGTGGTTTACACATTTCGAATAGCGTATTAACATAACACTTCATGTCCAAAATAAACTTGGCCAAAAATAAATTGCAACAATTTTTGCACCCAAATTAAAGCATTAATTCCCGTGTAATTATATTAAAACTTTATGTAGCAGTTAAGGCCGTTTACTTGACTATCAGGATCACTTTTTGTATTAAAGATATCTTTTACAGGGATCACGTGACCGCCGCTCAAATAAGAGTACCCTTAAAATCGACCAGACAAAAACGGAAGGGCCCAATTAAAAATCGACAAAAAAATCACAATAGGCAAAACTTTGCAACTTTTACATACGACAAGAAAGTCAAATTAATTATCTATCCTGAACAGGTTGATTTGTTTAGCTAGCTTGCGTATTTCGTGTGCTCTGATGCAGGTGTCGATCGCAAGAGCGGTCAAAAACGGGACTTTTTGCGTCATTTTTTAGGGGTATCATGACAAAAAGCGCTGCCCTTTAGAAATGACTTGCTTTGAAACTTTCAGAATAATTCATTAACATACTGAAGATACTTTGAGCAAAGTTTTGGATCGTTACAGTTATGCAATGTTTCGGAAAAAGTTGTTAAACACGTTATATGATTGTTCACTTGTGTCCGAAAAATTCATGACATCGCATGTCTTTAGACAAATTATTGATACACACATGATTCTGCTGCCACAGCGATGCCCAGCCAAGCGTGACCGCAGCATGTTTTGAGAGGCACGTAGCGATAACAGCAGTCAGAGCGAAACAGCGTGAACGTTCCATATTTTTCTCATGTGTTTGCATGACTCGCAAATGTACGCCAGTGGTTACACGCAAATGAAACTTCGACAATATCTGTATGAATCATTTATCTGTAAAGTCATGCATGTTTTGGACATAAGTGAACAATCCTATGACGAAATTAACAACTTTTTCCGAAACATTGCGTCATATCTGAACAAATATCTGTAACGATCCAAACTTTCGCTCGAAGTATTTCTAGTATGTTGGTTAATTAATCTGAAAGTTTCGAAGCAATCCACCAAGTCATTGCTAAAGTACAGCGCTTTTTGTTATGACACCCCTAAAAAAATGACGCAGAAAGTCCCGTTTTTGACCGCTCTTGCGATCGACACCTGCATCCGTAGGAATAGCAGAGCACACGAAATACGCAAGCTAGCTAAACAAATCACATTGTCATCATTTTCACGAGTTTTCATTCACAAGCACCTGGGAAATAAATCTCATGTTCCCCGGGGAATAAATCCCCGGTTACCATAGTTGCAGGAAGCCCTATTACATGGATAATCAAAAGCAAACCCAATAGAAACGCTCGAGGATTCTTCGGCTCTTTTCATTGGCGTTTCCCCAGACCTAAACAGACGACAAGACATTGCTTTGCAAAGTTCCAAAAAACAACTGGCAAACTGGCAAAAGTAAACAAAAAAACAAAACTACTTCAATAAATTCGTCACAAACAAAATTAATGAAACCTACCGATATGTTATGTCTTCTTACAAAGTCACGGAGTGCGTGTATCTGTGTTTCGATACACAGACGTTCGGAGAAACACGAACGTCAAGTTCAAGTAAAACGACACCTGACCCACACATTTTGACCCGTGCACAAGACGTTGTATCGATAAACGAAGCACAAGTAAGAAACAATAATAAAAGCAAAGAAAATAGCAACACGGTATGCAAACATCTAACAAAGCCGAGCAAGCAGAATGACAGGTCTAATGAAAAACAAAGTCGGAAACAAGATCGCGATTCTTTCCTTCGCTGCACGACGCAAATCTTCTGTGACCTTTGACCAAACGTAGTTTCCACATTCGATCACCGTGCTCAGCTTAATATTTACAACAGAAAGCCGAGGGGATGGAATACCGAGATGAACCTACAGAAATGTGCATCCTCAAACCTGACATATTCATCCCAACTCATTTAATGAACTCAAAAACACAGAAAGTTGCTTTCACACGCCATCTTTGATTGCCAGTGGTTATCAAACCGGGACCCGTGTGGTTATCAGCACGGGACCCGTGTTTCAAAGCATGGCTCCCTGGGTTGATTGTGCACTTGTTTTCTCACTACCAAAATGATGACAAAAACGATGTTTGATGGTTTGTTGACAGACCAGCTTTTTTGTCGGTCCTAGGGGGGCATATCGACTTTTGTTTCATATTTATTGACCGCGGCCTTCGGCCTTGGTCAATAAATATGAAACAAAAGACGATATGCTCCCCCTCGGACAGACAAAAAAGCTGGTCTGTCAACAACCCATCAAACATCTTATACTGTTCAGGATAAATAATTGATTTGAATTTCTTGTCGTATGTAAAAGTTGGAATGTTTTGCCTATGGTGATTTTTTGTCGATTTTTAATTGGGCTCTTCCGTTTTTGTCTGGTCGATTTTGAGGGTACTCTTATTTGAGCGGCGGTCACGTGATCCCTGTAAAACATATCTTTAATCCAAAAAGCGATTCTGATAGTCAAGTGAACGGCCTTAATTTAACTAGCATATAAGTTTCAATGAAATTACACGGGAATTAATACTTTAATTTGAGTGCGAAAATTGTTGCAATAATATTTTGGCCAAGTTTAGTCTCTTGTACTGGGGACAGAAATATTAAATTAGCATAGCACATTTCGATGGTTCTCTCTACGCCTGTGATAGTGTACCTGAAAACACTGTGTGTATCAGACGCTGTCACCTAGTTTCATGTTGAAGAATCCTGGTCCTAACACCTTTCCCCAGTGGCCCTGCTGACCCTACAGTCGGGCAGGCAGCCCACAAGCGCAGCGTGACCAAGCGACTGACCACTGGCGGCTTCTTGCCCACTTCTCTGGCCGCTGAGCTCAACATGGAGGCTGCGAGTAGCTTCAGGGAGAGAGAACGGGCCATGTGAGTTCTTCTTTTCATCCGTTCTCACTTCCATTGCTTCCAAAAGAAAGGGTGGTTTTATTCGATGTAAAAGCCTGGGCCACTTATATACCAAGTTGATACCTTGTTTAAAAATCACCCGTAAATGTAAAAGCACAGACCTTCCCGTGTAAACGATTTGGCTCACCAGCTCAGATTCCAAGGGGACGTATGGCCAGCCAGGCTTTTACGCGGGATAAGACCATACGCCAACAAGCAACATCCTGACTGCTTCCTGTGCAGAGTTTGCTTTTGTTTGAATGAAATAATTCCGTATATTTCCATTGGTGGCTTTTCAGAAATTCATACCTGAACAAATTCCCATTCTGCACAGAAAGCATCAAGGTTGTTGATTTGTGGTATGTGTCCAAGTGGACGGGTGACATCTGATAGGGTGATCCGAATCGTTTCCACGAGAAAGGCTTGCCTTCAAAGCTTCATCGCTGTGTGTTAAAATAAAGTCATTGCCTTTTGTCCCTCTTCTCGAGATGTAGACCCCTGCTTCTCTGTTGGTCTAAATTGTTGTAGATGTATTTATTGTTGTTGCCTTGAAACGTTAATACCTTGTTTTACACATTTGTACACTTTGAATTTGGTCGATGACGATGTGTCGTCGAATTTCCAATAAACTTTTGTAATGAAGTTACTCTTAACAAAAAGTAAGGGAACAAAGGCATGACAATCAAACACATCGCAGCTTTGAGTTTTCAAATGATACTTTTTACATTTAGTCAAGTTTTGACTAAATGTTTTAACGTAGAGGGGGAATCGAGACGAGGGTCGTGGTGTATGTGTGTCTGTGTGTCTGTTTGTCTGTGTGTGTGTGTAGAGCGATTCAGACTAAACTACTGGACCGATCTTTGTGAAATTTGACATGAGAGTTCCTGGGTGTGATATCCTCACATGTTTTTTCATTTTTTTGATAAATGTCTTTGATGACGTCATATCCGGCTTTTCGTGAAAGTTGAGGCGGCACTGTCACGCCCTCATTTTTCAACCAAATTGGTTGAAATTTTGGTCAAGTAATCTTGGACGAATCCCGGACTTCCGTATTGCATTTCAGCTTTGTGGCTTAAAAATTAATTAATGACTTTGGTCATTAAAAATCTGAAAATTGTAAAAAAATTTTTTTTTTATAAAACGATTCAAATTTACGTTCATCTTATTCTCCATCATTTGCTGATTCCAAAAACATATAAATATGTTATATTTGGATTAACAACAAGCTCTGAAAATTAAATATATAAAAATTATTATCAACATTTTTTTTCGAAATCAATTTAAAAACACTTTCATCTTATTTCTTGTCGGTTCCTGATTCCAAAAACATATAGATATGATATGTTTGGATTAAAAACACGCTTAGAAAGTTAAAACGAAGAGAGGTACAGAAAAGCGTGCTATCCTTCTCAGCGCAACGAATACCCCGCTCTTCTTGTCAATTCCACTGGCACTGCCTTTGCCACGGGCGGTGGAGTGACGATGCTACGAGTATACGGTCTTGCTGCGTTGCGTTGCGTTCAGTTTCATTCTGTGAGTTCGACAGCTACTTGACTAAATGTTGTATTTTCGCCTTACGCGACTTGTTGTCATTTGAAACGCTTCGCAATAACTGTGCAAATGTCTCGAAGAATCAATCAATCCCTTTCATAAAAAGACACAAGTTTTGTACACGCATTTTGCGCAAGAAGAAACCTGTATTTGGCCGACATCTAAGGAACAAAAAAGAATCTAAGGGAACCTTAGTGCTCTAAGTCTATACAACGACCGTAAGTAAAAGTGAGGCTTAAAGCAGAATCAGTCTCTGTATTAATTCAGACGAACCTTCTCGTTGTGACGTCATTATTGGTAGTGTTATAACAAATTGGCCACTGCGAACGTATAATCTGAATTGTGATCATTTGACGTCATATTTGCTTGATGACGTCAGGACGACAAAGGGCAACGAGCGTCAGCGACTACGTCAGACGAGGCCTTGACGTGGTGGGAGTCACAGCTGACGTGGAGGTGACGCAGCAGGGGGTGGTAACCGGTACAGTGTCCGTGTTCTGGCCTTCAGCCTGGACAGCGACATTCCGGACGTCAACGGCTGTGAATGCTCCACTGAGGCGCTCATGACTGTGAGTTGACACTGATACTAGTAGGGATGGGTGGGGTTTGAAGTGTGTGTGTTTGCTCCTTTGAAAATGCCATGAAGCAATGTGTGTGTGTGTGTGTGTGTGTGTGTGTGTGTGTGTGTGTGTGTGTGTGTGTGTGTGTGTGTGTGTGTGTGTGTGTGTGAAAACAATCACGTCCGTTTGGTGTGTGCAGAGAGCTCGTCAGTACCTACAGGACAACTTCCAGCTGTCAGTGAACGACGCCACGCAGAAGAAGATACACTTTGAGGGCGCCCAGGGCGTGGCCAAGCTTGTCTATCAGCTGGAGTTCCTGGTGGAGCTGGAGCCCACGCCGTGCAGACCCTTCTTCATCATCGACGCCTGCTCGCCCGGCCTGGATGTCCTGGTCCAGTTCGATAAAGTGGCCTTCACCCCTGTTAACACCACCCGCTATTAAGACCACATCCCCTTTTAAGACACTCATTTGCCTTAGTATGTAACGTGGTGTAAATTGATTGTTTTGACTTTGAAATTCGATTCAATCTGTAAACCTATTTCTATGTTCACTTAGCTACATGGCGGACACTTAGCTACATGACGAACACTAAGCCACATGGCGGACTGTTGACGGAGAGAGCTAATTAGGGTCGCTGTTCTGGAATTTTACAATAACGTCTGTAAAATGTACCTCCATCTAAGACTCCCTCCCTTTTTACATTTAGTCAAGTTTTGACTAAATGTTTTAACATAGAGGGGGGAATCGAGACGAGGGTCGTGGTGTATGTGTGTGTGTGTGTGTGTGTGTGTGTGTGTGTGTCTGTCTGTGTGTGTGTGTAGAGCGATTCAGACTAAACTACTGGGCCGATCTTTATGAAATTTGACATGAGAGTTCCTGGGTATGATATCCCCGGACATTTTTTTCTTTTTTTCGATAAATACCTTTGATGACGTCATATCCGGCTTTTTGTAAAAGTTGAGGCGGCACTGTCACACCCTCATTTTTCCATTAAATTGATTGAAATTTTGGCAAAGCTATCTTCGACGAAAGCCGGGGTTCGGTATTGCATTTCAGCTTGGTGGCTTAAAAACTAATGAGTGAGTTTGGTCATTAAAAATCGGAAACTTGTAATTAAAATTATTTTTTTTATTAAACGATCCAAAAATAATTTCATCTTATTTTTCGTCCTTTTCTGATTCCAAAAACATATACATATGTTATATTTGGATTAAAAACAAGCTCTGAAAATTAAAAATATAAAAATTATGATCAAAATTAAATTTCCGAAATCGTTTTAAAAACTATTTCATCTTATTCCTTGTTGGTTCCTGATTCCAAAAACATATACAATATATATGATATGTTTGGATTAAAAACACGCTCAGAAAGTTAAAACGAAGAGAGGTACAGTAAAGCGTGCTATGAAGCACAGCGCAATCGCTACCGCGCCAAACAGGCTCGTCACTTTCACTGCCTTTTGCACTAGCGGCGGACTACGTTCAGTTTCATTTTGTGAGTTCCACAGCTTGACTAAATGTAGTAATTTCGCCTTATGCGACTTGTTAGGTTTTACTTCGCCAATTTGGAAGCCAAAACAATCGTAAGATAAGTCACTGTTTTGACTCGATTTTTGTCATCCTGAAACGCGAATGTAACCGTGCACTGTGTACCTGAGCGACTGCGTGACTGTGTACCTATGTATTTTTGTACCTATATGTACCTGTGTAACTGAATACCTGTGTGACTGTTAGGCACTTAAAAATGTGATGTGCAGATCCACAACATGACGCTGGCCGTACAGAAGCGTCAGGCAGATGAGTCGTGTGACACAACCTCCGCCCCTCCCGCCACAACCACATCCAGCCCAACCGGAGTACGTACCGGAGAGAGTCTACCCCCCCTCCCCGCACCTCCTCTTTTGGGGCACGTCAATGTGCCCGTGGAACACAACAGAACGAGCATGCAATGATGCAGACACCGACACACAGGTGGGCGGGGTAAGGTGAAGGGAGCAGGAATGAGGAACAGAAATGAATTGAATTGAATTGAATTTGATTGATTGAGGGCTATAGACATATGGTTGTCTTCAACCGGCCAAAGACCCTGTGCTAACTCGTGGCATGTGTTCCTGTGGGCAGCGTATCCCGCCACGTCCCCAGCCAACGCTGTGGGAGGCAACGAGAAGACCGGCCAGACGGACTACGGCATCAACAGGCATCACGCAGGTCTCGGGCAGCACGTGCACCTTCTCCAGCAAGTAGGCTACGCCGTGGTCATCGACCCGGAGTTCACCACCAGTGCCTCCGGCAGGTCAGCTCTGCAGTTTGACTGTGCGGCGGTAGGTACCCGGCCACTTCTCAGGCCTGCTCCTTTTTATCCATTTTTTTCTGGCTTTCTTTTCCCCCACAACCTTTTACAATACAGAGGAAAACACATCTCTAGGGATGTAGACACACTGTTATAAATTGTTAAGGACTGTGTTGACGTGTCTGCGTTTGGAGTGCTCTAGTTCTTGTGTTGATAAATATGTGGGATGGATGTTCACTTCCAAAAAGTAAATACATTACTTTACAAGGCCTGCTTCTAGCTAAACGATGATAGTTTAATGCGCAAAACGACTCGGCTCACCACATACCAAAGATCAACCAAATGTCATCTGTGCAGAGTTTAAAATTACACACTTGTTTGCTGTGCCACAGGGACACGTCAAGGCTATCAACGGTGCCTATGGCGTTGCTAACGACGCTTTTTTACTTTGGAGACTCTACTGGCGCGCTCTACGAACAGTGGTATGCGCCTCGGCTGAGAATCCACTACTCCAGGTGAGCAGTTTTAAAATGATTATTGTGTGAACAGTACAAGTGGTGATTTGTGTCTGTATGATTAATTTGTTTTATGTAGGTTGTACTTTTAATTGTTCTATTCTGTATATGTATATATATGTTCTTTGGTAAAGGGCCTAGAGCCGTTAGGCACTTAAACATGTCCAGTTATTATTATTATTATTAAAATACTCCAGTCTGTCAGAATTAGTCACTCCTGTGAAAGCAGTTCGGCCCACCATCTCAATTTTTGTCAGGTTTGAATATAGAATAAGACCAAAACTAAACAGCTTTGGTGCTCTTAGTGCTCAGTGGATTTTTTTTCTCGTGAATTCTTTTGTAAAAGCAACTGGTGACTTTTTAGACCTTCCTTCTCCTCACCACAGCAAGCAGTCATGCAGGCGAGGGGGTTGAGTTTTGATATGTGTCCAAGTGGTGGGGTGGCAAACCTTGGTCTGAGATTATATGAGCTAAACTGTTTTCACGAGAAGGAGAGTGCCTTTAGCAATTCGGCATTAGATCACGTGTCACATTACATCTCACATAACAGTGTTGACCGACTTCCATCTCTGTGTGTACGTGGCAGGTGCTACCAGAACGCTTTCTGGAACGGCCGAGACATGACCTTCGGAGATGGCTGCAGCGCTCTGTACCCGCTGGTCAGTCAGGATGTGGTGGCCCACGAGCTCGGACACGGTATCACTGACCGATACTCCGACCTCTACTACTCCGGCCAGTCCGGTGGTATCAACGAAGCTTTCTCGGACATGTCCGGTGAGATCGCTGAGCTCTTCAGCCGAAATTCCAACGACTGGGATTCGTTATTTAACTGATGTTCACAACTCTCTTGCAAAACCCTGTGATAAGACTGACATTTTGGTCGAGCATTTTATTTAACTTATCAAAGAACAAACAAACAAGCAAGCAAACAAAGAAAGAAACAAACAAACAAAGAAAGAAAGAAACAAACAAAAAACAGAACGAACAAAAGAAAGAAAGAAACAAACCACTAAACAAACACACAAGCAAACAAACGTACGGGAAAACAATGACACCCCGCCCCCTAAACTTTGCAATGGCGGGGGACAGAGTATGTACTACAGTGATCGACACCCCCCCCCCCCTCTTAAGACCCCCCTCCTCCTTTTTAGACATTAATTTTCCAGATGTTCTGTAAATCAACGTTGCTGACGACGCTTTTTACTTTGGAGAACAGTCACGGGTACGGACTCTACGCTCTTGGCTATGCGCCTCAGCTGAGAATCCACTACTCAGCTGGGGGGGGGGGGGTGTCTTAAGGGGGGGGAGGGGGGGCGGGGTGTCGATCACTGTAGTACATACTCTGTTCCCCGCCATTGCAACGTTTCTGGCTTTCTTTTTCACCACAACCTTTTACAATACAGAGGAAAACACATAACAGTGTTGACCGACTTCCATCTCTGTGCGTACGTGGCATCTCTAGTTGGAAAACACATAACGCACTGTTATAAATTGTCAGCAACGCTTTCTCTGTGGTCGGCATCGACCTGGCCTCGTGCAATACCAGTCCTTCTCGCAGTCCATTGGTGCAGGTACGTGTGTGTGTGTGTGTGTGTGTGTGTGTGTGTGTGTGTGTGTGTGTGTGTGTGAGTGGGGGGCGTGGTGGTGGGAAGAGTTTGTTTGTTTGTTTGTTTGCTTAACGCCCAGCCGACCACGAAGGGCGGTGCGCCACACACAAGACAGAAGTCGCAGCACAGGCTTCATGTCTCACCCAGTCACATTATTCTGACACCGGACCAACCAGTCCTAGCACTAACCCCATAATGCCAGACGCCAGGCGGAGCAGCCACTTGATTGTCAATTTTAAAGTCTTAGGTATGACCCGGCCGGGGTTCGAACCCACGACCTCCCGATCACGGGGTGAACGCCTTACCACTAGGCCAACCGTGCCGGTCTGGTGGGAAGAGTGTTCCAGTGGGGAAGTCGGTGACCGGTGAAGTTACGACGGAGGGAAGGGGAAGTTCGGACTGTGGAAGGGACGGGTGGTTCAAATGAGAGAGTGTAAGTTCTAGATGGGGGGCTGGGTTGCTGGGGTTGGCGGTGCTGGTGAAACTATCTATTATTTTTTTCACTCCAGACCCATAACCCAATACCTGTGCACCTATGTATTATTTTTCTCATCCGATGCAAACCCATAACCACCATATTGTGTACATATCTATAATGTTTCCAACCCAGTCCCTTAACTAGACTATTGTTCACCTAGAAGAACAATACACGCTTTGAGACGCGTTCATATTGGTCATCTTTGTATCTGTCAGTTATTTGTTTCCCAACCAAGACCCATAACCACCTTATTTGTTTCAAACATATCTAATATCTGTGCAATCGTGTCCAGGTGAAGCTCGGTCCGCTGTGTCCGTGTCGTCGCTGAGGAACCCGGCAGCGTCAGATGTGACGTATACCGTCACCTGCCACAGAAGAAAAGGTAAAGTTAATAACATACACTACCAGCACATGCCCTGGACGTTGAGGCCGGCGCCACGGTCGTCATCAATACTGCGGCTGGACCCGCAGTCCAGGTGAGATCTGTGGGCGTTTGTACGAGAGAGGATTTAATTCTTCTTAATTGAGTCCGAAGTTGACTTCGTGAAGTCTTCTTACCGAAAATGTAGTGCCGAAGCTTCGTGCAGCGGGCTTCGTGAAGTAGAGTTCGCCCATTTAATAATAAGATAACAAAGACTTTGGAGAACAAAGTGCCCCCGTCACTTGGTCCTGTCTGCAGTACAACACTTTGCAAGGTCGCCGATAGCCAGTGCATGTGCTGGTAGTGTATGTTATTAACTTTACCTTTTCTTCTGTGGCAGGTGACGGTATACGTCACATCTGACGCTGCCGGCTCTAATGTCATTGCTAGCGGTCCTACTCCCTTCGTGCTTGACGTCACAGCTGATGTAGCCTACTTCAAATTGGCATCATCCACTGATGGCGACGTTTCTGTTGACGTCACTGTGGAGGTTGTGTCCTAAGCGTTCAGATGATAGCTAAGCTGACGTCATTCGCTTGACGTCATAATTTCGTGATCTTTTGTTTTGTTTGTTTTATGAGGAGACGGTGTTCGTGAGGTATTGACAATAAAAAAAACCTGATTTGATGTCTTAATTTTTTGTATTTGACCTTTATTTATTGAATGTAAATGTATGGCTGTTTTATAGCTTTGAGTCAATGAAATTGTGTTTGTAGACTGCGTTTTGGTTGCATACTCGGTGGCGCCTTCACACAAACACAAACACACACACACACACAAACACACACAAACACACACACACACACAAACACACACACTCGCACACACAATTCCAAACAAGACCCTTTTCTTTCCAAAAGTGTTCCAAATATTTACAAGGTGAGACATCTGGTGACTCGAAAATCATGCATGCATCGAAAAAACAAGGAAACGCCATGCACCCACCAACGTATAGTGAATAGGACTAAGAAATAACCAAGAATACATAAAAACTAGACGAAACAGATCATTTTGTCACAATTCACATTATATATCCAACTTATACTGAGACAAAAAGCAAGCGACAGACATCAAACAGTAGCATAGCATCACAGGAGCTTGTATCAAAGCGCCGGTATCGAAGTATCCTATAAACTGGTTTTCATACTGTAGTATAGTAAAAGTACATGTACACTACTGATAACGTTTTTAGTGTGATACTTTGATAGGACAGCGTCTTGATAAAAGCCCTTGTGCATAGCATTACACCAATTCGATCATTGTGATGGAATATAATGTAAACACAATGGCACATCACTACATCTGCAATCGTAGTCATAAGTAAATAAAAAGAAGAAGAAAATGACAAAGGTCAGCGCAATGATGAGTAGCATGAAGTATAAGTAGAGTCTGCACGTTCAATGCATACGGTGTCGATCACCAAGGAGGAAAGAAGACATCCACAGCTCACTGCTTGGAAAGCAGCACAATGTACTTTACATACGCAGCCATCATCTGTTTACACAGTATACATATTGCCACGTTCCCGTGAAAACAGTTCGGCTCGCCATCTCCGATCTGCTCAGGCTTTTGCACGGGATAAGTCCATCTCTCCATTTGGGCACATACCAAAAACCAACATCCTGACTGCTCCCTGTGTACAGTTTGCATTTTGATGAATTATTTTTGCAGATTGACAACATTGGCTTTTAAGGTGTTATTTAGTATAAATATAATTTAAACACTTGTTTTACTGTGCCTGTGGCTGGTGGGTACCACCAGTCACAACCCCTCGGTCTGCATGCTTTTTGTGGTGCATTTTTGTCTTAAATTGTGAGCTGATGTCAGGTATGTTGACTGACCAGCAGTGGGCCGCTCACTTGGCTTTTTACCTGCGCCCGCGTCGCAGCAGCGCTCTTCGTTAGCTCTTACAAGAATGGAATCCAGCGGAGATCCTTTTCGCTTCGACAAATGGTCTGCGCAGCTCCCCAGCACGGTGGCGGAGGAACTTTCTAAAGAGGGCTTTGACAGCAAACTAGCCCTCCTTCACGCCACCAAGGAGGACATTAATTCGATCAAACTCAAACGCGGCCACCTTGTCGCTACCTGGGCCGCCATACTCGCCCTCCAAAAGGAAAATGGCAGAGCTGCACTGGCAGGGACAGACGATACGGCGACAGGGGGCACAGTGGCTCAGCAGTCGCTGCATGAACTTTTACACGGACCCTCGCAATCTGCTTCAATTGACATCGACAACGGGCGATCTCGAACAGGTGAGGGCGCCTTACGCATAATCGAATTTGTGGGGACTTGTGAAATGCAGGAGGAGGTGCACCTCAGCGGGGGCATCTCACTTCGCCTTCCCTCCCAAAAACCCAAACCAGAAAATGTAACGCCGGCCCAGTGGATTGCGGCTAACAGCCGGATTATGACGAGACTCCTCGAATCGGGCCAACTGACAGGTAGAGGGGCGCTAGAGTACCTAACATATACCGCGAAGGTGGGGGAAATGGCCGCCCGCTACACGTGGTCATCAGTTTATATGATCTATGACGACCAGTATCGCCAGAACCAGGCAGCAGAAGGGTACACGTGGGGTAGCAACTCCCAGCACCTCGCTCTTGTGGCCCTGCGGATTGACAACATTGGCTTGAAATTAATTTAAAAAAACAAAAATCCCAGAGAGAGCACCCATGTTGATTTTTGGTATGTGCCCCATGCTAAACATCCGGCCAGATGTGTAAGCGCTAGCAGACCTGTTTCCACGGGTGTCATGAAATGCAATGATAGCAATTAACAGATAAATATCAATCAGGTCATGGAAATGAGACTTTACGTTGCCAACTTTGCGCCAATAGCCTTCAAGGTTATTCTGGTGATCAATCAATAAAGTGACGAAAGCGCTTGAATATAATCCCTCATTGAACACCAAAGACTCTCACGTGTGACGGTCTACAATGGTACAAGCTAGCTATTGTGCTCGCTAGGTCTACCAGTGGTACAAGCTAGCTATTGTGCTCGCTAGGTCTACAATGGTACAAGCTAGCTATTGTGCTCACTAGGTATACCAGTGGTACAAGCTAGCTATTGTGCTCGCTAGGTCTACAATGGTACAAGCACGATGCTAGGTCTACAATGGTACAAGCTAGCTATTGTGCTCGCTAGGTCTACAATGGTACAAGCTAACTATTGTGCTCGCTAGGTCTACAATGGTACAAGCTAACTATTGTGCTCGCTAGGTCTACATGGTACAAGCTAACTATTGTGCTCACTAGGTCTACCAGTGGTACAGGCTAGCTATTGTGCTCACTAGGTCTACAATGGTACAATCTAGCTATTGTGCTCACTAGGTCTACAATGGTACAAACTAGCTATTGTGCTCGCTAGGTCTACAATGATACAAGCTAGCTATTGTGCTCACTAGGTCTACAATGGTACAAGCTAGTTATTGTGCTCGCTAGGTCTCGGTCTACAATGGTACAAGCTAACTATTGTGCTCGCTTGGTCTACAATGGTACAAGCTAGCTATTGTGCTCGCTAGGTCTAGGTCTACAATGGTACAAGCTAGCTATTGTGCTCGCTAGGTCTAGGTCTACAATGGTACAAGCTAGCTATTGTGCTCGCTAGGTCTAGGTCTACAATAGTACAAGCTAGCTATTGTGCTCACTAGGTCTACAATGGTACAAGCTAGCTATTGTGCTCGCTAGGTCTAGGTCTAAAATGGTACAAGCTAACTATTGTGCTCGCTAGGTCTACAATGGTACAAGCTAGCTATTGTGCTCGCTAGGTCCACAATGGTACAAGCTAGCTAGCTATTGTGTTCACTAGGTCTACAATGGTACAAGCTAGCTATTGTGCTCACTAGGTCTACCAGTGGTACAAGCTAGCTATTGTGCTGGCTAGGTCTAAAATGGTACAAGCTAGCTATTGTGCTCGCTAGGTCTACCAGTGGTCGGCATGTGAGTGCAGAGGCGGCGTGTACAGGTACACGACGAGCAGCAGTGTGAAGGTAAAGATCAAAATGGCGGCGTAGTGAAACAGCAGCATAGCTCTCTGTACTTTCACCTCCTGAAAGCAAAGGCACAATAGCAAATGAAGGCACGACTGAGACGGGACGGGTGAACAAAGTATGTAGGGGTGACAATCATGTTGACCGAAGCAAAGTACTAAGAAAATACAAAGAAACAAATACACACACACGGACACACACACACGGACACACACACACGGACACACACACGGACACACACACACACACACACCCACACACAAACAGAATGAGACACGAACGCACATAAAGACACATACGCACGTACGCACGGGCACACACAAACACTGACAAGCACACAGAAACAGACAGACAGACAGACAGGCAGACAGACAGACTGTCAGACAGACAGACAGACAGACAGACACGCACACACACACACACACACACACACACACACACACACACACACACACACACACACACACACACAGAGAATGAGACACGAACGCACATACGCACGTACGCACGGGCACACACAAACACTGACAGACAGACTGACAGACACACACACACACACACACACACACACACGCACACACACCATCACCATCACAACAACAACAACACAACAACAGAGAGCGTAGGCCTATTCTTCCGCGCTTTGCCACAGCGAGGCTGTGCCCCTTCTTTCGATTTGCGAAGATTTTTCTCATCCTGGGTGTTAGTGACATCATAGACCTGTAGCTTACCTTCTCCACATTAGCAAATGATGCTAAATTTCCTACAGCTAAAGGCAGAAGTATTTTTCTGACAGATTTCATGCGCCTGTGCCACAGTGACTGAGTGAGGCTGTGCCTTCTTTTCACATGGGAAGATTCTTCTAATCCTTTATTTTAAGTGACATGCAGCTTATCATCTCCACATTAACATAATGATGATTTAGCATAAAATTCCCAGCGGCTAACCGAAAACACAAGTGTTATTCCGATAAAGTACTAGCTAGATCAACATGTGTAAGTCGAATGATTCGATCGACTCTGTATACGTAGCAGACGACACAGGAATGCGACTGCATCAGCTCAGTGAATGAATGGTTTTCGCATTAGGGGCCGGCTCCTAATATGGACCACCTCCTGTTCTGACAAACTAACGGCGCTAGAGCGCTCAAATTTTTTTTAATTGGCTGTATTCACCCTCTCTGGACAACTTGCACATGTCAAAAGAGTTGCAGAAACACAAACCTCAAAACCGTTAGGCTTTTTCTCTTTTTTTCACCTTTGGCAGCGTTCACTCTAAATTTGCCGCCTAAAACGGACTCGTTTCTGTCCACAGCCAACGCTTTTATAACACAAAAATTGCTTTATATGACAGCTAAGACCGTATTTGTTACAATTTAGCAGTCTTGACCCCGAGTTTCTCCTGCAAACAAAAAATAATAGCAAAATCTCAAAGTATGTGTGAGTCCCCTAATATGGACCACCTTCAACAAATCGAAGAAAATAAAAGCTAAAGCCTATTTTCATTAATTCATTAAGAAGCTTGCTGGAAATAACCCATAACTCGCCCTCGAGATTTAAAAAAAATATAACAAATAGTTTTCTTTTCGTGGAAGTTGATAATTTCACAAAATTTCACTCTGTTTTTGATAAGCTTCTTTAGTTTCCTGGTGTGCTTCAAATAATGCTCTCATCAACCCGAAACAGCTAAATCTAAAGCATATTTGAATTAGTCTGACTTGCACACTAAGTTGTATCATGTTATTTTGAAGTATAGGGGGCTTTTTACAGTGATTCGTGAAGGCCACTTCACTGGTCCATATTAGGCGCCCAGGCTCCTAATATGGACCCTTTGTGATTTTTTCTGTATTTAATTTTTGCTGAATATCTATCAAAGCTATTTCACTCTAATTAGGCCTAACGGTTAACCTAAGAGAGAAGGACTACCAAACACAAAATGAAACTTCTTCGCAAGAAAACAAGCAAGTTATCAGCATGAAACAAAAAGTCGTCCATATTAGGAGCCCTTCCCCTATTATTTCAAGGCAACAACTATCGGAATCGAAAACGTGTAGGGTCCTGAACGTTGTAAACATGTGATAGACTTACTACCAGCATGAGGAAGCTCATGAGTTCAGATGCAACACGTGTGTACACGCAAGCACAAGACCAAGTGCGCACGGAAAAGATCCTGTAATCCATGTCAGAGTTCGGTGGGTTATAGAAACACGAAAATACCCAGCATGCCAAAAGCGCCATTAATAGTCAGAATGTTGACCCTGGGCGTCTACTGGAAGAAGAAGAAGAAGAACACAAGAAATTTACTTTTGGAAATGCGACTGGTTCGATTGCCCTAGCAGACGACATAAAACCCGCTTTCAAACGCTCAGCAAATTAACATGTTGGGCAAATGTGAAGGAAAAAACTATGGGGATTTAATACGTTCAGAGCATTCTTACCTTCCATATTCAGTACCAGACTCCCCGATGAGTGTACATACAACACGAGAAACATACTACATTTATTTTCAAAATGAGCGAACACTCGAACAGGCCCTGGAATTTACCAACAGAAATTAAAACAAGAGTCTGCGTGTGACAGAAAGCACGACAAACTTGAGACAGCACACACAAAAGTAGATCCAAAACGACCTGATCACACTGTTCTGCCTATCCAAATGCGCGTAGCAAAATGTACGTTGTGAATCTTGTTTTTCTCTTTCGGTACTGACAATATCGTTATTGAAACTATCACAGTGCGCAAAGAGATTTATAGAGCAAATCGAGCTTCGTTCAATATTTCATTTTCTCGATTTATTTTCTCGATTTGCTCTATAAATCTCTTAGCGCACTGTGATGTCTCAATAACTTAAATTGTTAGTAAGTACTGGTGTCACATGACTGATGTAAAACAGTTGATTGGCTAATGGCAATGCGCTTAAAACTGTTAGCGCACCTTTGGAGTGTGCTAACAGTTCCACAGTGCGTGTTCATGCGTCTTTGCCCCTCTCTTCGATTTGAGAAGATTCTTCTCATCTTCCGTGTTAGTGACATGTCAGGGCCGGACCAAAAGGGGTTCCTCCTTTTTTGGGGGGGCAAATCAGCGAAGTGGCGAAGCTAGGGGGGTCCGGGGGCATGCTCCCCCGGAAAAATTTTGAAAAACGGTATTAATCTGTGCAATCTGGTCTAAAATGGTCTGGGCCTTGTTTTGAGGGTTGAGAGCAGCATTGTTTTGGTGCTAAAACTAGTAAAAGTCAAAGCAAGGTACATGCTTTTTCCAGGGGTGGGGTTCCGGAACCCCTGGAACCCCCCCTGGGTCCGGCCCTGCATGTAGCTTATCTTCTCCACATTACCTAATGATGCTTGACCCTAAAATTCCCCGCGGCTAAAAGCAGAAGTGTTTTTCTGACAGATTTCGAGCTAGACCATGCAGCATTAGTTTCAGAAGTCGAATGATTCGATTGACTGTCCTACGTACATGTAGCAGACGACAGCGTCAGTTCAGTACTGAAATGAACGGTTTTCGCATATTTCAGGACAACTACGATGTAAATAGAAAACGTGAAGGCTTTAAAACATTCTTACCATTAAATCATAGCTCCAACCTCCCAGATGAATGCAGATACGTTGCGAGAAATAACATGCCAACCTTATTTGTTGCGAATGAGCGAACCATCGTGTCACTGTTGTCACTCAGTTGCTTGGGAGTTGTTGGTGTTTTAGGAGCATAGAAACTTCCGGTAAATGTTTTTTCTACCAATAATTAACTGAATATTAAAGTGAAACTGTATGCCTACGGTTACATTTAGCATACTGTTAGTTGCCAATCGATACAACGGTGCAGAAGGTCATCATATCATAAAATGCATGGTCGGCGATTAAACCGTCAATTCCTCCGACATTTGCAAGTCATGGCAAAGCCAGCACACACACAAAAGTAGATCTAACTCGACCTGTCCATAATTTATTCAAACGCCCGCAGAAAACATGTGCCTTGTCAAACGTTCTTATCTCTTGTCGTTATTGACAATATCGTTATTGAAACAATCACAGTGCGCTAAGAGATTTATAAAGCAAATCTTAAAAATAATTAATTTTCTCGATTTGCTCACTCTCTTAGCGCACTGTGCTGTCTCTATAACTTAAACAACAAACCAAACCGCCGGGAGGACGATACATTAATTATAGGGGTCATTTACCTCACGGGTCAGTTCTTTCTTGGCTTTTCTTTCCTCCTCTTCCTTCATCTGTTTTGTCATGTCCCCCAGATCCACGCTCTCCAGTGCTAGCACAGAGTTTCCGTCCTCCGACACACAGCCCAGGTTATCTTGGTGGACTCTCTCCAGGTTGTAAACTTTGCCTCGTTCTGGGGAAAAAGAACAAGTGTTTATTTCACACACACTCACGCACAGACATACATAGGCACAAAAAAACTCTCTCTCACATTCACACACACACACACACACATACACACACGCACGCACGCACGCACACACACGCACATACACGCACGCACACTGATACACACACACACACACACACACACACATATATATATATACACACACACACACACACACACACACACACACACAAAACAAACACTCACACACACGCTCTCTCTCTCACACACACACACACACACACACACACACACACACACACACACACACACACACACACAAACACTTACTGTCACTCACTCACAAAAATACATGTCTTTTTATAGACGCAGCCGAACACAACTTACGGACGGTAATCTCGGACACGGTGTTGTAGAGTTTACAGAGTGGGCGTGGCAACGTTTCCATGGCAACGAGAAACAGTATGTGGTAGATTCCCCAGGCGACCATCGCGTGCATTGCTTCTGGGGGCGCGTGCGACTTTTCAAGGTCAAGGCCGATGAAAATTGCAAGGGCTGTGAACACGAAATGGAATGGAGTTTTCTCTCTTGGTTATAACATTATGATCAAAAGATCCAAACTGAAAGATTGCACAAGTAGCTTTTTTCTACATTCGCAGTAAACTGAATGTAAATTTATTACGACCAAAAAACGTAATACGTCTGGTAAAAAAGTAAAGAACGAAGACGAAAAGTCCCCCCTCTGCTTCTTTACCTCTGTAAACTTGTAGAGCTAGTTATTTTTCGATAAACACCCAGCAACCAAACAAATAACGACCCAGCAACAGCCTGAATCCTCGATAGCGCAATGGGTTGAGAAGCTGTTCTGCGTCGGTACTACTTTTGCGACTGAAAAGTTTCGAACGCTCTAATGTACGAAGTATACATCTCTGGAGCAAACAATACAAACATACCGCATTTAAATTAACAACTACAGGCTTGAACACATGAATCTCCATTCTGAATCTAGATCTGCTGTGCACAAACATTCATCACAAGCAAATTCCCAAGGCAAGTAACTCTCATACTTTGTCTAGCGACAAGAGTAGTTCCCCTTTCAAATTTCTTTTCACTCAGTTTCTTCGACAACAGACTGCAATCCGACGGTCAGTTTTCAACAATATTTCATTTAATAAACAGATCACACGCAACCAAATGCCCCCATCTCATCAATTTAAACAACATAAAGCGGTTTCATACACTATTTTCCCCAGAAAACTGAACTTCATACAGTTTTTAACGGTGCAAAAGTTCGTCTGCTAGTCCCATTTGACGAAAGAACATTATCCTAAGCGATACCATAACATATACAGAACACACAATATCTGCCTTTGCCGCCACAGCAGAATAACAGCATATCTGTGTACTTGATTTTAGTCCAAAATAGGAAAACTGACAAGAAGTGTTAACAGAATGGAATGATTTGCACGGAACTATACAACCGCGCATTAATCGATCGCCTGCGCAGGTTGACTGGTTGAGTGAATAGGATTCGATCAAACTTTCGCAAAAAAACTCCTCTTTTCTTTGAATAACTGAAGAAAGGAGGAATAAAGAGGTTACACACCTCGTCTCAGTGATTATAAAAAATAATGGTCTCAGTTCGCGGTCATGAAAAAGCTCGCTAAAGCTCGCATTTTTCATGATCCGCTAACTTCGACCATCGGCATGTAACCTCTACGTAACCGTGTTCAAACTTTTGTGTGTGCAGAATTTCCATTTTACAGTAATCAGACCGCGTCGGCTTCACCTTATAGCTGGAACAAATGAGACGACGACAAGAACGACGACAACAACAACAACAAGAACGACAACATCACCACCACCAACGACAACAACACCACCACCAACAACAACAACAACACCAACAACAACAACAACAACACCAACGACAACAACAACAACAAAACCAACGACAACAACAATAACAACGACAACAACAACACCACCACCAACAACAACAGCAACAACAACAAGAAGACACTCACACGCCAAGATCCAGGCCAGCACGCCGACGCCCCAGTGGGACCAGGTGAAGAGGTAGCGGTTGGCAGCCTTGGGGGCGGGGCGAAACAAAGCCATGATGGGCTGCAACAGGTACCAGTCCAACGTCAATCGGCTTCTCACAACACAAGTTGAGGGGGGGGGGGGGGGGCTAGAGATAAGAGAGAGAGGGGTGTAGAGAAAGCGAGAGAGAGAGAGAGAGAGAGAGAGAGAGAGAGAGTGAGATAGAGGAAGGGAGATATAGATCAAATCAAATCAAATCAAATTTTATTTTACGAGGGTTGTGGCATAAACGAGCTTCTTTTCAACCAGCCCTCGCCCAGAGAGGGACTATTCTAATCTTGAATACATATATATATATATATATATATACAAACGTAAAACAATTACAAAAGATAAGCATGACAGTAAAAAAATAAATAATTTTTTTTTTTAAAAAGCAGAAAAACTATTCACATGACTATATACACGTTGTAGGATATGTATACATTCTTGCGTTATGAAAACACTGATGCTTTATGGACAGATATGATCAATATGAAAATAATCAGAACGAAGTCTTCCATCACTGTGACTTTTCGTAATTTGACATTAAATGTAATGAGAGGTGTTTTTTGAAAGTATTGAGACTTGTTGGGACTCGAACTGATTCCGGGAGAGAATTCCACAAAACGCTGCCAGAATAAGCTAAACTTGATTTAAAGAGATCTATCCGCGGAATGGGGACGTTGAATTTTCGGCTTGGTTTGGTTTTAAATTTTGTAATGAAAGCACTCGGTGCATGGCCGGAAAGGATTTTGTGAAGGAGCACGCCTTTATTTGATAGAGAGGGAGAGAGAGAGACAGTGAGACAGACAGACAGAGGAGAGAGGCGGCGAGAGAAAGAAACGGGGGGGGGGGGGGGGGGGGGGGGGGGGGGGGGGAAGATATGAGAGAGAGAGGTAGGGGGGGGGGGTGGTAGAAAGAGTGAGATAAGATAAGGTAAGATACGATAATTTTTTATTTACGAGGGTAGTGATGTAAGTAGTACATGCTGTTTTACAATCAGCCCTCGGCCATGAGGGAACAAGAATAATACTAACACCCGAACAAAACACCATTACAAGTAACTCATGATATCATAATAAAATTAATGATAATAATACTACTACTACTACTACTAATGATGATGATGATGATGATCCGGTATCTTATTTACCGGTATTTATTGTTCCTTATAATTTGCTGTCCAAAAGTTTGAGAAGGCATTAAGTAATTATAGTAAATTAGTTAAATAGATGCAACAATCATTGTTTTAGAAAATCAATGAGTTTAATTTTAAAACCCTTATCACTTGTGGTCTCTTGAAGAACTTTAGGTAGGGAGTTCCAGACCTTGCTACCAGTAAATGTTAGGCTTGATTTGAAGAGATCTATTCTTGGAAGAGGAATGAAAAACACATTTTTGTGTCGTGAATTAATAATGACAAATTTAGAGTGGAAGGTGATCTTCTGTTCATGATTTTGTGCATTCTTACTGCTTTATTGAAATGCATTCTCTTTTTCAGTGGAAGAATATTCAAATGTTTATAATCTTTCTTTTTAAGTGTTGCATATTTCAGCAGAATTAGTTTGATTGCTCTTTTATGTAAGCTAAGCAATGGCTTCAAAGTAGTTGCACAGTGTTGATGAATAATAAATACTTGATTGTATATGCACATGGAAGAATAGTTTTCTACTTTCAAAATTTAGAAAATGTTTGGTTTAAACATAAGTTTATTTTAACAAAGGTTACAATCATGACATGTATACAAAGTTCACAGAAACAGCAACAAGCTAGAAACTTATAGTGGTGTTCCTGCATGAAAGTACAACATAAGGCGGTAACGTCTGAACAATTTGTCTAAATAAACCAAATCTATTAATAACGTAATAAACGTTGCATAATGATAATAAAGAAAGACAGTAAAAGGAAAGAGGGGGGGGGGGGGGAAGAAGATGAATAAAAGAAGAGGGATGGGTAGGAGATGTGCAGAAGGTCCGGCTTGTGGAGCATTTATTCTGGTTTGCCCAAAGCGGCCTGAACGTTCAATGAACGGTGGAAAAAATGTTTCTGTTCAAATCTAAAGAATACTGTCTGTCTCCGTTTAAAAGGTGGGGGAGGTGAATTGTGTGATTAGGGAGGGTATGTATAGTTTCTTGACGTGCTTCGCGAGAATTTGGACAATCGAGTATGAAGTGTTTTACGGATTCGGACGGGAATCCGCAGTCACAAGATGCATCTGTAGCATTCTCACTAGATCGTTATTAAGATCACTTATATATACTGACGTCCAAAAGAAACGCGAAAAACAGTGTCTAGTGTCATTTATTGCCTAATAAAAAAAATCGTACAAAAATTCAACTTTCATTATTAATGTCCAATTTTTGGTAGAGTAGAGTCAGTGGACTTATGGTCCATAACACAGTAAGGTTGCGGAGACGATGCGTTATTAGCGCTTTAACAGAACAGTCAATAGCGTGTATTAGCATCGATGACGGCCTGGCATCGGCGGTGCATTGAGCAGACCAAAACGTGTTGCTGGCTTGCCTGGGAATGTTGGTCCAGGCCTGCCGGACGGCCCGATCAAGATCAGCGACAGTCGTGGGCCTTGGGACCACCCTGTTGAGCTGTGTCTGGAGTAAGTCCCAAAATTGCTCAATAGGGTTCATGTCAGGAGATAACGCTGGCAAGGCATCACCTGGATGCCTGAGCGGTGCAGGAGATCCTGAGTGGCCCTGGCGGTGTGGGGGCGCGCGTTGTCGTGCTGGAAAACCCAGTTTCCATGGGCTTGAAAAAAGGGCAGCACATGATGGTGCAGCACCTTGTCCATATAGCGCTGCGCTGTTACGCCGTTGCCGGGTCCAGGACCCAGGCCTTGGAAGATGACGGGACCTAGCACCTGGTTGTGGCCGATGGCGCCCCACAACATGAGGCTGGGCCCACCCCAGGCGTTGTTCTCCACGACACAGTTGTCAGCATAGCGGTAACCACTTCTTTTCCATACCCGAACACGCCCGTCGGCATGGTCAATGCAGAAACGGCTTTCGTCGCTGAAAAGCACGTTCTGCCAGCGAACATTGTTCCAATTGAGGGGGCCTTGCGCCCATGCAGGCGTGCCTGTCTATGGCGCGCGGTGAGGACGGGTCCCCTGGCTGGACGGCAGTTCCTCAGCCCCCTGAAGCGCAGTCGCCGGCTGGCCGTTTGCCTAGAAATGGGTGCCTGGTGTGTCCCTATAACAGTTCTGGCTGTTTCTGCAGCTGTTATGAAGGGATGTGCAACATGGCTGCGGAAAATGTGCCGATCTTGCCTTGTCGTCGTCACTCGGGGTCTGCCGCTTCGCTCGGCATCAGCAGTAGAGCCAGTTATCACAAACCGCTGCAGGAGACGATAAATGGTGGATATGTGACATTGGAAAGTCGCAGCCACGGCTTCCGGCGTGTCCCCAGCCTCCAGACGTCCAATGGCTCTCTCGCGTTCAGCAGAAGTGAGTGATAGCGTCGAATGAGGGACTGATGAAACCTGTACCTTGTGCCGTTTTTATCCTCTAGTGACAGTGAACACCACTCACTGATCAGCTTTTGTGCTTTTCTTGCACGTGCAGCTGAACTGCACAAGAAAAATGTCTCAGCTAACTCAGGCTTTACGTGGATTGCAAGTGCGCTGATGCGGTAAAATTCACATTACACCTTCCTCAGACATCGGTCTTGATAACGCAACTTTTGTTAATCCAGAAAAAAATTATTTGTAAAATAAATAATATTTTTCGCGTTTCTTTTGGACGTCAGTATCTTCTTCTTCTTCTTCGTCGTTCGCTCAGACAGCGAACGTCAGTATATAACCTGAGCTTACAGTGAATTATTTGTGACATGCGATCTCCAGAATAAAAATAACACGGCGGACTTAAATCGTTTTTTGACAAAAAGTGCTTAAATTCACTTAGGGAGTCACTAAGTTTTATATAGTCTGGTAAAGAATTCCAGAGTTGTGTAGTAGATGGGAGAAATGAGTTTCTGTATAATTCAGTTTTAAACGATGGAACTTTCCTGTCTAGAGGTCTGCGCCGGTGATATGGGTTATTAGTTGATATCAATGGTGGCAATATCGCAAATCGGTGAACGATCTTGTGAAATAATATGAATTTATGACGTTTGCGCCTCTCTAGTAATGAAATAAAGCCTGACTCATCGTACAATTTTTGATGGCTTGTACTGCGGACTGCTCCAACAATGGTTCGAATTGCATCTAAGTGAATACTTTCGAGCTCGGTGGCTAAACTCCTAAAATAAGGGCAGTAATCCCAGAGAACATCAGCATAATCAAAATGTGGCAATATGAAGGATTTGTACATTATTTCTAAAGATTTTCTGCCTAGTCTATATTTATAAGATCGTAAGCAAGCTACTAGTGTACGGCATTTTGCTATAACAGATTTAATATGTAACTCCCATTTACTGTTATTCTGAATACTAATACCAAGATGTTTATGACTTTCAGTTTCTTGTAAAATTGTGCCACCAAAGTTTAAAGGGATGTAATCTGGATTTCTTTTCCTGCTTATATTCAGAAGTTTTGTTTTACTTTGATTAAATTTAACTTTCCACTGTCTAGCCCACTGGTCGATTTTATCAAGATCTGAGTTAAAAATATCTGTTCGCATCTGAGAATTTTCCAGGCTTAAATACATACTTGTATCGTCGGCAAACAGTTTAATAATGGATTCAACGTTATCAACTGTGTCGTTAATGTAAACAAGAACAAGTCGCGTAAGGCGAAATTACTACATTTAGTCAAGCTGTGGAACTCACAGAATGAAACTGAACGCACTGCATTTTTTCACAATGACCGTAGTCCGCCGCTTGTGCAAAACGGAGTGAAACTGACGAGCCTGTTCAGCGCGGTAGTGGTTTTGCTGTGCTGCATAGCACGCTTTTCTGTACCTCTCTTCGTTTTAACTTTCTGAGCGTGTTTTTAATCCAAACATATCATATCTATATGTTTTTGGAATCAGGAACCGACAAGGAATAAGATGAAATTGTTTTTAAATAGATTTCGGAAATTTAATTTTGATCATAATTTTTATATTTTTAATTTTCAGAGCTTGTTTTTAATCCAAATATAACATATTTATATGTTTTTGGAATCAGGAAATGATGTAGAATAAGATGAACGTAAATTTGGATCGTTTTATATAAAAAAAATTATTACAATTTTCAGATTTTTAATGACCAAAGTCATTAATTAATTTTTAAGCCACCAAGCTGAAATGCAATACCGAAATCCGGCCTTCGTCGAAGATTGCGTTACACAAATGTCAATCAATTTGATTGAAACATGAGGGTGTGACAGTGCCGCCTCAACTTTTACAAAAAGCCGGATATGACGTCATCAAAGGTATTTATCGAAAACATGAAAAAGACATCCGGGGATATCATTCCCAGGAACTTTCATGTCAAATTTCATAAAGATCGGTCCAGTAGTTTGGTCTGAATCGCTCTACACACACACACACGCACAGACAGACAGACAGACAGACACACACACATACACCACGACCCTCGTCTCGATTCCCCCTCTATGTTAAAACATTTAGTCAAGTTTTGACTAAATGTAAAAAGGAGAGGTCCTAGAATAGAGCCTTGTGGAACGCCTGTTTGCACAGGTAAGTAGCTAGACATACTTCCTTTAAGCACCACTGCTTGTGTTCGATCAGTTAAATAGTTTTGCAACCAATTAAACATCTGGCCTCGAATGCCTAGTGCAAATAACTTTCTCAGAAGACCTTTGTGCCAGACTCTGTCAAATGCTTTGGAAATGTCGAAAAAGATTGCCTGGACAGTAATGTTGTCGTCGAGTGACTTGCAAAAGTCGTTATAAAGGCATGTTAACTGGTACACAGTGGAGTCACCGGGAATAAAACCAGACTGGGAAGGTGTAATTATGTTATTCGATACAAAATAATCAAACACATGTTTCTGAACACATTTTTCAAGAACTTTACCTACGCAGCTTAAGAGTGAGATGGGACGATAATTTGAACAGTCTCCTTTATCCTCCTTTTTAAATATCGATGTTATGTGTGCTGTTTTCCATATGCTTGGAAATACACCCTCATTTAATGATCTAGTAAATAAAATAGATATAGGTTCTGTTATTATAGATAAACTTGCAATAAGAATCTTATTATGAATTTTATCAGGCCCGACAGCTTTAGATGTGTCAAGACTTTCTATTACACTTTTCACTTCTTCGGAAGTCACGACCATATATAAAAAAACCTCAGCATTGTCTATATCGGGAACATTATCGTCTGTGTCGTTTATTTCTGATTGTTTAACAAAAGACATATTAAATAATTCAGCCTTTTCCTGGTCTTCAAAATAGGTTTTACAATCAACTGTTAGTGGCGGGATTTCGTTTTGGTCAGAGCCTTTCTTTGCCATAAACCTGTTAACTAACTTCCACCACTGCTTCTGACCAACTTTCTTTGGATCAGATACGGTCTAGTTCCTCTAAATATTGTTTCTTTCGCGTTCGAATAGCATCTGTGTATTGGTTCCTTATCTTACGAAAGAGTTCCCAAGCTTGTGGTGTGTTGCACAGCAATAGTATGAATAAATCTTTTACGGTCTTTTAATTTCAAAATATATGATGTAATCCACCTTACGAATGGTGACTTCCTTGACAGGCAAGCAGGTTTTCACGATCGAATACAACTGCTCCGAAAAAAGAGAAGCTGCGGTATGAATATCTTCTAAAGTCACTAAGTTTGACCAATCAATTTTCTGTAACTTAACTATTAACTTTGGACCGTCTAATTTGTTGTAATCTAAAATCGTTCTTTTTGAGTGTGATCTTTTCTTCAATCAATCAATCAATATGAGGCTTATATCGCGCGTATTCCGTGGGTACAGTTCTAAGCGCAGGGATTTATTTTTTATTATTTTATTTTATTTTATGCAATTTATATCGCGCACATATTCAAGGCGCAGGGATTTATTTATGCCGTGTGAGATGGAATTTTTTACACAATACATCACGCATTCACATCGGCCACCAGATCGCAGCCATTTCGGCGCATATC
The DNA here is from genome assembly GCF_037325665.1 of Littorina saxatilis. Classification (NCBI taxonomy): domain Eukaryota; kingdom Metazoa; phylum Mollusca; class Gastropoda; order Littorinimorpha; family Littorinidae; genus Littorina; species Littorina saxatilis. The sequence continues at coordinate 9,828,729 of NC_090249.1, read as the reverse complement.
CTACTTTTTCACGGCCTATTATTCCAAGTCACACGGGTATTTTGGTGGACATTTTTATCTATGCCTGTACACTTTTGCTTTGTCAATCGTGGGATCTTTAACGTGCACACCCCAATGTAGTGTACACGAAGGGACCTCGGTTTTTCGTCTCATCCGAAAGACTAGCACTTGAACCCACCACCTAGGTTAGGAAAGGGGGGAGAAAATTGCTAACGCCTTGACCCAGGGTCGAACTCGCAACCTCTCGCTTCCGAGCGCAAATGCGTTACCACTCGGCCACCCAGTCCTTCAGATGACAGGGCCGGACTAGGCTAAGAGGAGGGGGGGGTTGCCAGTGGGGGTCAGGGGGCGAAGCCCCCTGAAGCTGATGGGCAGGTCATATTCTGAGATAGCAAAATGGTCGCTCCTTGCATGAAACGGCATAAAATAAACAATAATAAAAAATGTTTTAAATAAGTGAGGTACATGTTTAGGCTACCCCCATAACCCCCCCGGTAGTCCAGCCCTGGATGATGCTTTAAATAAACGACTGGTACGGAGTGATCACTACAAATGGGAGGAATAACTTCTACTTTATCGACAATGTCAGTGCTTGGAGTAATAATCAGGTCGATACAGGTGGACGTATCTTCGGTTATCCGTGTGGGACATGTAACTAGTTGCTTTAAGCTATTCAGATACAAAATGTCTGTGAGTTGCTTTGGTGGGTTGTCATTAAAATCGGAATTAAAATCACCAAGAATTATGAATTTGTGTGGGGTGGCCATAACTTGTTTAATAGAAGAATCGATCAGTTGCCAGTAAGCAACAGGAGGCCGGTAAAACGAGCCTATCAATATAGTTTCTTGATTCAATTTGGTTTCGATCCATGTGGCTTCAAGGTTAGGAATCAAAAGATCTGTTCTCTCTTTACAGCATAAGTAATCTTTAACATATACTGTTCAAAAAAAGAAACGCATAGTTGCTACTTGCCAAATTTGTTTTATTTTTCGAAAAAATTAACAGAAAATCCAATATTTAGATTATTTGTTTGAAATTTGGTATGGACACAGTTGAATGCACACACAGTTCATTTGCATCTTCAAATCAATCAGTCAATCAATACGATTGGGTGCCGAGGCTGTCAAGTCAGTAGGGGGTGTGACTGCCTTGAGCAGCAACAACTGCCCGGCACCTTCTGGGCATGGACTGGATCAGATGCCGGATATCTTGCTGTGGGATGGTGTCCCACTCCTCCTGAAGTGCCTGCAATAGATCGCGGTGATTTGCCGGCGCTTCTTCTCGCCTGCGCACACGTCTGTCCAATTCATCCCAGAGGTGTTCTATCGGGTTCATGTCTGGCGACATGGATGGCCAGGGAAGCACCTGGACATGGTGGTCGGTGAGGAACTGGGTGGTGAGTCGTGCTGTGTGCGGGCGAGCGTTGTCCTGCTGGAATATGGCATCCTGGTCAGCCAGAAGAGGAAGGGCGTGTGGGCGCAGAATTTCCTCCACGTATCGCTGGGCAGTTATGCGCCCTTGGACGAGCACCAGGGTGCTCCTTCCAGCGGTATTGATCGCCCCCCACACCATGACGCCTCCACCACCATGAACGGGTGCCTCATCCACACAGTTGGGCGCGTAACGTTCGTTTACTCTCCGGTAGACCCTCCTCCGACCATCATGTCGCTGGAGCAGGAAGTAGGACTCGTCGCTGAACCACACGTGTCTCCAGTGATTCCGGACGGTCCAGCGAAGGTGCTGGTTGCCCCACTGCACTCGGTTCTGGCGATGGCGGCGGGTGAGGACAGCTCCTCTGTGAGGTCTGCGAGCTCTCAAACCAGCTTCATGCAGGCGGTTCCGCACGGTCTGGTCCGATAATCGGTGTGGCCCGGGGAGAGCCTGGACAGAAGATGAGGCCGACAGGAAACGATTCCGGAGGTGGCGGAGCCGTATGAAGCGGTCGTGAGCAGCAGTTGTCGCCCTTGGTCTTCCCGCTCGTGGCAAGTCAGCAACGGAGCCAGTGGCTTGAAACCTGACCCACAGTCTACTGATGGTGCTCTGGGACACGTGGAAGTGCCTGGCGATTGCACTTTGACTTTGGCCTGCTTGTAAACGACCCAATGCAATTTGGCGGTCTTCTCTGCTCAATCGGGCCATCTTTCGTCGCTGAATTGTCGTCTGATTTCTTTGTGGCGAACAATCCGCTTTTATGGGTTTTGGAAGACATGGTGAGAGCTCAATATTCCCCGAGTTTCACGAGATTACACTGAAGCATGACGAGTGGTCATGCCAAATGAGCAATTTTGACATTGTAGCCACTGATAACGCATGCGTCACGTGCAGAGCTCACTTGTGGCAATGGACGAAAGGTCGACGACCAGATAAACATTTTCTGCAGTTTGGTGGATATCCTTGTAGCCATATAACTAAATTAACCAAATATTACAAGCTATGCGTTTCTTTTTTTGAACAGTATATATAGCCACACCACCGTGTGCTCCGTCTGGTCTGTCTCTTCGCACAAGTGGATGGAAACCATTAATATTAAATTGGTCTTGCATCTTACCATCAGGTAACCAAGTCTTAGATAAAGTTACTATGTCAAAATCTCTAATTTCACTTTCCACAATATCAAGTTTGTTCATCAGACTTCTGGTGTTTAAGTGTGCTACAATAAGTTCACCATTTTCTAACGGAGAAACTGGTCCCGGATTCGGATTAAGGCCTACAAAAAATATAGGTGTGGTTACGGTAACCCGACCTACCCTATTTTTAGGGGCCGATCCTATAACTTTTTATTACATTTGTCAAAACAAAAAAACAAAAAAAAAACGAGTGCAAAAAACGCAATGAAAGCAAAAGCGCCCGAGTCGCACACTGTCATGTAGGTTTAATTTGTACACATTAGAAAAAAAAGTTTAAAAAAAAAAAAGTGATTGCCTACCTACCTACCTACCTTATTTTTTTTGGCTATGTTACCGTAACCACACCTATTTTTATTTTGGCCTAATCAATCAATATGAAGCTTATATAGCGCGTATTCCGTGGGTACAGTTCTAAGCGCTTGTCGAAGAGTTGTCAACACAGGACTAACAAAGAAACTAACATCTACAGACGGACACGAACCCTATCACACACTAGCAAACCCTGATAAACATACAACAAACAATGTACACATCAATAGCTAGGTCCAAACAAAATAATATTAAACACAAAGAAAACACCTCTCACAGAGCACAGCATAAGAATGGATGAGGCGGGGAGGCCAGCCTCAAGAGAGGGGCTCTGGCGAAGCACAAGCGGCAGGGAGTTCGAGATGGAGGGGCCCGCGGAGGGAAATGCACGCTGACCAGCAGATGCGAGTTTCGAGCGAGGGATGTGAAGGCGGAGTGGGTCAGCAGCAGAACGAACGGGACGGTCGGAGGGTTGGGTGTACAGTTCCAGGGAGGATTGAAGGTACTCGGGAGCAGAGTCGTTGAGACAATTGTAGACCAGAGTGGACAGTTTGTAGGAGATTCGGGTGTTGACAGGGAGCCAGTGCAAGGAGCGAAGTAGGGGGGTGATGTGGTCTCGCTTCGTCTTCCTCAACGTCAGCCTGGCAGCAGCGTTCTGGACTCGTTGTAGGCCATGAATGGATGAGGCGGGGAGGCCAGCCAGAAGGGAGTTGCAGTAGTACAGACGACTGAAGATGAGGGAGACAACCAGCTTGACACAGGCGTCGTGGGTGAGGTAGCGACGGATGGAGGCGATGCGTCGTAGGTGGAAAAAGCAGGTCTTGATGATGAAGGAGATGTGTGTCTGCATGGAGAGAGTGGAGTCCAGAAAGACGCCAAGGCTCTTGACAGCAGGGGAGAATGGAACAGTCGCGTCATCCAGCTGGAGGTCGGTCACAGTGAGGGATGCAATCTTCTGTCGTGTTCCAACGAGAAGGGCCTCCGTCTTCTCACTGTTCAGCTTCAACTTGTTCTCAGTCATCCAGTTCTTGATGTCAGTGAAACAACTGGAGATGGATCCCAGGAGATGGTCAACGTCCTCCGGCTTGGCGCTGTTCTGGAGCTGCGTGTCATCGGCAAAGGAGTTGTAGTTCAAGCCGTGGCGTTCGATGACCAGGGAGAGGGGTTGGGTGTACAGGGTGAAAAGGACAGGGCTGAGGACAGACCCTTGTGGGACGCCGAAGCGGACAGGGACAGGCTGAGAAGAGAACGAATCAGTGGTGACAGTCTGAGAGCAGTTCTGGAGGTAGTTCCGGAACCAAGAGAGGGCGGTGTCGTGAATGCCGAACGTGGAACTGAGGCGATCGACGAGTAGCTGATGGTCGATCGTGTCGAAGGCCGCGGAAAGGTCCAGCAGCACAAGGGCAGAGACGAGACCGCTATCCGCTATTAATGTCCCCACATAACATCAATTTCAAGACTAAAAAAACTAATATTACTAAAAAACACAGCGTACTTATAGGAATCGAGCGCACTTCACGGTTGCTAATATTTACTGAATCCTTTTCAGAGTTATTTTGTCGCGATTCGTCGGGACTGTAACTATAGTCGAAGTGTAGAGACCATAATACAATAGCTAAATTCATACCATTGCTTCTTCTAACAACTATGGCTATTGCTATACAAGCATCAAGAACATTGTTAAATAATACTTTCTGTGAAAGAGTTGCCGCCTTGGAACAGAAACCACCGACTCTAGCCCTGGAAGTTAGAAAATCAACAGGCATTTAGCTTAAAATCCAGGGCCGAAACGGTGGTACTCTACCCCACGCCGAACAACGGGAAAAATGGCTGCACAAGGGACAGGGGCTAGCTCTCACATAGCCTCTGGAGAAACAGAGCATGACTTTATGCAGAACACAAGTAAGAAGGAAAGTTTGTAGAAAATGTTTAATTCTAGACAGTAAATACATCTTTTTTGAAACTGTTTTGCAAAGTTCTGAAACATGAGCATTCCAGGATAGATTATTATCAACCATTACATCTAAAACTCTATGGTTTTCTACTTCTGTAATAGTTTGATGTTTTACTTCAAGAGGTTTTAATTTTGATATCAAGTTTTGTCGTTTTTGCTGCGTTGTTAATAACTTGTATTTTGTTTTATTGGCATGACATGTGGTTAAAGGCACACTCAGCTTCACGTAAACCATCAGTTTCTGGTCACAGACACTGTCAGGTTTTTACAAACAGTACAAACACCCTTTCGTTTAAACACTCACCGCTTGAGAACATCTTAGGCGCCCTCCGTAAAGAGAGAGCACTTTTCAAAGAATGTATTTTTGCGTGGCCAGCCGGATTGTCTAGTACCACAATCGGACGCCTCGTTTTGGCGCTAGAACTAACTTTTAAAATCTAAATAATAAATTGACAGCTTGTAACACAAACATTCTTAAATCATACAAGATTTCTTTTTTCATCAAGACAAGATCAGTACAACTCGAATTTTTAATAATATTAAAACTAACCCTAACCCTAAGCCCGGAAGAAGATCACGCAAGGTCGTGTTTCCCCAAGCAGACGACATTTCTGCATATCGCTTGCTTCTTTGAAGCCAACCGCCGCCGAAAAGTTTGTTTGACTCGCAGTCGTTTGTTGCATTTTAGATTCAGAGGTACACAATTACGTGCTATTGCAGATACAGCGAGTCGCATTAAAATCACAAACTGACGACGACATTTTGAAAAAAAGAAAGTGTTTGACACGGGTCCACGATGGCTCATGGTAAAATAAACCACGAAATCTGGTGTGTGGTTTACGCAAGCTAAATAGCCATAGAAACGACCTGTGTCATTTAATGCTGTTAAATGCTATTGCTATTGGAACACCATAAGGTTAGAACTGCTTTTTTCGTGAGAAGATTTAAATCGTTCTGTAACCCATTTGAGGCAGACCATTTTAGTAGTTGTTGGATGTTGTTTTTGGGACATGATGATTTTGACACGATTTTGACACGATGTCTAAATCTCTATGGCTGGAATGTATGGTCGTATCATCTGCAAAAAGTTCACTAAAATTGCAAATGTGTAATGGTAAGTCATTAATGTAAATAGAAAACAGAATTGGACCAAGAACAGAGCCTCTAAGAACACCATATTGCAAAGTCTGAAAGCTAAAATGTTCTCCATTTGCATGGAGAATCTGTTGTCTGTTGAGTTGATGAGTTACAATGTTTCGTTTTCAAGGCCATACAGTGTCAGTTTTCTCAAAAGCAGATTGTGATCAATTAAATCAAATGCTTTGGCAAAGTCAATAAACAAAGCGGCACAAAATGTATTATCATTAATGCAACCCAACCAGTGATCGATAAGATTAATAAGTGCAGTATGACAAGAATGATTTGTCCTGAATCCTGATTGGTTTGGATGAATTAAGTCATATTTATCAAAGTGTGAAAGAAGTTGTTTGTTGATATGTTTTTCCAATGGTTTTGAGAATGGATATTGGCCTATAATTTGAGAGGTTTGAATTTCCCCCAGATTTATATATTGGAATTATTTTAGCTTTTTTTTTAAAATAACTGGAAAGTAACATTGATCTATACACAGATTGTATATATATATATATATATATATATATATGTCAGGGATTCGCATATCATTGGTGCAGCTAGTTTAAGAATTTGTCCATCTAATCCGTCAATACCTCGAATGCCAGTTTGTTTTAGTTTTGCCAGAGCATTGTACACTTCTGGTACTGTGATTGGTGGAATATACATTTTAGAGTGTATACGCTTTGAGTTGCAAAATTCTTTTAGCACTTGGAGGTCATTATGGGGACTTCTATTTTCAGAAATAGTTTTGGATGCTACTTTTGCAAAATGGTCATTTAATTCTTCGGATGTTAAATTTTTGGGACATGATGATTTTGATCCTGCATTTTTGTTTGTCAATTTATTTATTATTTTCCATAATGTTTTAGCATCATTTTTTGATCCCGCTAAGCCCTGAAAGTATTTAGTCTTTTTACGAGAGAGAGTGAGATAGAGGAAGGGAGAGAAAGAGACTGTCTGAGACAGACTGTCACGATCTAGTGACATGGACCAAGAAAGTGTCACTCGGTGGGGTGCCTTCTCTTGGTCAATTGCGACAGAAAGCGCCTGTGCGTGAGTCTGGGCTACGGCAGATTTTTGTTAACCATGCATAGCGAGCACGGATTTCACGGGGATGATTTCTGCTGTCGAAGCAGAACTCAGCTATAGCTGAACTTGATATGTGACAAGGTTAGTCACGTGTTTTCGTCAAGGTTGTCTGTGTGAGGACAAGTAACTGGACACTCAAAATTCAGCAGCGAGGAAGAAGGGTCCTACAAGTTTTATGGTTTTTCAACACGTTTAAATACTTTACTGGGTATCAACGTGCTATGCTACTTGCTAGTGAGGCTTGATAGGAACTCCATAGGACAGACCACCTGCTTCTTGGACACATGCTGGCTGACGGACGGGTCGTCAATTTCTCTTCGCCGTGCGGGGATGGTTCTTCACCGCATAAAGTAGTCGGCAAGAGGGTGAATGTTTGTCGCTGTTGACGAACAGAGGCCATTCAAAGGAGGAAGCGGTGTTTGCTTCCATGAGAGTGCTACATTCATAGGCTTTTTGAGGTAATAAATCATTATTTAACGCTGTTGACGAGTCTGTGTTTGTGGAATGAAATACTCTCTGTTGTTCTTTCCAGGTTAGCGCATAATTTGCTCTTTGTGACGCTAAAATATTAATCTGTATATGGTTTTTGCAGATATGGAGAGAGGGAAGGAAATGGCTGATTTGTTGTTGTAAAAGTTCGTTTGTGCAGGCCCACGTGCTCGATGAGATATGTAAAGATGACATGTTTAAAGGTGGAGGTTGTTGGGTAGCTTGACATGTTTAGTGCACCGAGGCTTTGTGTTGCAGCCTTTATATCTTCCGTTGCTGTTGTCTACGGGACGCTGCCTATCTGCGGGACACTGTTAACTGCAGACGCTGTAACCGGGATCATCTGATATAACCAGCTAACCGGCTAACCAGCGACTGGGTGAGGCGCCTGATGTCTCCACTTTTCCCTGCTTCGTAACAACGCCAGCCGGCACTACATTCTACGGAGCAGTTGTGGAGACTATGAACTAATTACAGGCCGTCCACCCAGTGGCAAAACAAAGCTAAGTGCACCATGTCTTTGCACCCCGTTGACCACCGTTGTCATCTTTTATATTTATGATTATATTCGAGTGGTGACAACGTGGGGTGTGTGACACCTGCATTAACCAGCACTTTAGGCAGATCAGTCATATTCCTAGCTTTACACGGGATCAGCGTGTTACTATAATTTTCTATATTCTAACTGGCATTTTGTCAGTGACCATTGATTTTACGTTTTGAACGTAAAAGAACATATTTTGAGTGAAGTCTCGAGGGAGGTGGCGAGTTATTACATAAACAGGCGTCTGAAACTTATACTTTTGTTGATTCTATTTAATTGTATGACTGCGAGAGTGGATCGTGGTGTGGTTAGTTAGTTAGAAGTAACTAACCGTTTCATAATCACCTTATGTGATATAGTGAAACGTGACACAGACAGACATGCAACAGGCATATAGACAGATAGAGAGACAGAGACAGGGACTGATGGACAAGACAGAGGTAAAGTCGAACCGATGGAGAGGAAGAAACATCAAGACAGTCAGAAAATCGACCTGCACACACACACACACACAAACACACACACACACACACACACACACACACACACAAACACACACGCACACACACGCACACACACACACACGCACACACACGCACACACATACACACACACACACACACACACACACACACACACACATACACACTCACACACACACAGATTGAAACACGGTGTTTTGCCCAGGTACACCCAGGAGACGCACGCACAGTGCTCAGACGAACAGTCAGCTATACTGTTCAAAAAAAGAAACGCATAGCTTGTAATATTTGGTTAATTTAGTTATATGGCTACAAGGATATCCACCAAACTGCAGAAAATGTTTATCTGGTCGTCGACCTTTCGTCCATTGCCACAAGTGAGCTCTGCACGTGACGCATGCGTTATCAGTGGCTACAATGTCAAAATTGCTCATTTGGCATGACCACTCGTCATGCTTCAGTGTAATCTCGTGAAACTCGGGGAATATTGAGCTCTCACCATGTCTTCCAAAACCCATAAAAGCGGATTGTTCGCCACAAAGAAATCAGACGACAATTCAGCGACGAAAGATGGCCCGATTGAGCAGAGAAGACCGCCAAATTGCATTGGGTCGTTTACAAGCAGGCCAAAGTCAAAGTGCAATCGCCAGGCACTTCCACGTGTCCCAGAGCACCATCAGTAGACTGTGGGTCAGGTTTCAAGCCACTGGCTCCGTTGCTGACTTGCCACGAGCGGGAAGACCAAGGGCGACAACTGCTGCTCACGACCGCTTCATACGGCTCCGCCACCTCCGGAATCGTTTCCTGTCGGCCTCATCTTCTGTCCAGGCTCTCCCCGGGCCACACCGATTATCGGACCAGACCGTGCGGAACCGCCTGCATGAAGCTGGTTTGAGAGCTCGCAGACCTCACAGAGGAGCTGTCCTCACCCGCCGCCATCGCCAGAACCGAGTGCAGTGGGGCAACCAGCACCTTCGCTGGACCGTCCGGAATCACTGGAGACACGTGTGGTTCAGCGACGAGTCCTACTTCCTGCTCCAGCGACATGATGGTCGGAGGAGGGTCTACCGGAGAGTAAACGAACGTTACGCGCCCAACTGTGTGGATGAGGCACCCGTTCATGGTGGTGGAGGCGTCATGGTGTGGGGGGCGATCAATACCGCTGGAAGGAGCACCCTGGTGCACGTCCAAGGGCGCATAACTGCCCAGCGATACGTGGAGGAAATTCTGCGCCCACACGCCCTTCCTCTTCTGGCTGACCAGGATGCCATATTCCAGCAGGACAACGCTCGCCCGCACACAGCACGACTCACCACCCAGTTCCTCACCGACCACCATGTCCAGGTGCTTCCCTGGCCATCCATGTCGCCAGACATGAACCCGATAGAACACCTCTGGGATGAATTGGACAGACGAGAAGAAGCGCCGGCAAATCACCGCGATCTATTGCAGGCACTTCAGGAGGAGTGGGACACCATCCCACAGCAAGATATCCGGCATCTGATCCAGTCCATGCCCAGAAGGTGCCGGGCAGTTGTTGCTGCTCAAGGCAGTCACACCCCCTACTGACTTGACAGCCTCGGCACCCAATCGTATTGATTGACTGATTGATTTGAAGATGCAAATGAACTGTGTGTGCATTCAACTGTGTCCATACCAAATTTCAAACAAATAATCTAAATATTGGATTTTCTGTTAATTTTTTCGAAAAATAAAACAAAATTTAATTTGGCAAGTAGCAACTATGCGTTTCTTTTTTTGAACAGTATAGATGGACAGGCTCTCCAAGACATCCTATAAGACAGTTACCAGACGTGTGGGCAGGCCAGAGACTCACGTTAATGACGGTCAAGACGAGCACGAGGAGGCCCAGCACGGGATGCAGCGGCCAGTGGTTCTTGCCCTCCCCCGCTATAAGTGGGATCTGAAAACATGGAATCACGATTTTGCGTTCACACACTGCACTGGAACCCCCTTTAACATATCTGGGAAAATCAGGTCTTTAGAATGTGGGAGTCGTAAATGGAGGTACATTTACAGGGATTTCGCACAAATAAACGTGGTCTTAAATTAATTGGTCTAAAAAGGGGGGGCCTTAACTGTCTTGCCTTTTGCAGCTTCGTCCCGTTCATGTCATTTCTGTCTTGTGCTGCTTTGTCTTGGTTTGTACCGTCGCGTGAAAGAGATGCACGGTCCTGTCTTGTCTCGCCTTGTCCCGTCTCGTCGCATTATCTGTACTGAGAGTGACTCGTCCCGTTTTGTCCCATTCCTGTCATTTCCGTCTTCTCCTATCGTCTCGTCCCATCGTGTTTTTCCTGATCATGTCTAGTTCTGTCTTGTCCTATGCTACTTTGCCTTGCGTGTCCCGTTTCGTTCCATTGTGTCTTTCCTGATCATGTCTCATCCCAGCTTGCTTTTACATGAAATAAGACCATCTCTCCTCTTGGTCACATACCAAACATCAAAATACTGACTGCTTGCTGTGGTGAGTTGGAATTTTGTAATGAAATAATTTGTAAATAACAGATTTAACGAAATCAATTCATAAAAAATTCCATACTGTGACTAATTGGAACCTGGCAGTGAGGAGGGTATCACCGCAAGTTTGTACCTAAATCGGAACAAAACTAATTACTCATTCATTAGCGACTATTACGTGTTTGATCCAGTTATACACAGTGAGCCTTATATCAAAGGGAAGTGCAGAGTCTCAGGAACACAACGGAAACAAAATCAAGAGTACTGGTCAAGAAACGAAGACGCACGATGCAATTGTAAAAAGTGAATATCGTACGTATTAGTTTACTAAACCTCCACCTTAAGGTATTGCTAACGCGTAACGCAAGTGTGGCCACCTGCATAACGTAAGATAGGCCACCTGCATAACTTAAATGTGGCCACCTGCATAACCTGCTTGAGGAAGTCCTACCTGACAGTATCCTTTGCACTGCACGGCCATGATGAGGACAGCGATGACAGTCAACACCGCCGCCGTCACCAAGCATGCACGGTGAATCTGAAATGCAATCAATCAATCAATCAATCAACACATCAATCATCAATACAGCAATCAATACATTATTACATCAATACATCAGTCATCCAATCAATCTATGCGTTAATCGAAATATCATTCGAAACATCAATCAAAACATCAAGCAAGCAAGCAAGCAAGCAATGATTTAAACACCATGATATTTCGAATTTTGTGTCGTCAGCTGTTACTGGTGATTATGATAAAATGAAGTTAGAATTCCCCCATTATTCTTTTCAATGTCTTCGGCATCTTCAAAATGTCACAATTTGAGACACGTCCATCTGCCGCAATCCACGTTTTGTTGAATCGTAAAAACTTTAAAATGGGGAATGGTGTGGTGAGCGAGTGCTAGACATTGATACCGGGGGAGGGGGGGGGGGCGGTGGATACTGTTTCAAAGTGAAAGTACGGGTCTCACCTGGAACCAGATATTGACACCAAAGGGGTTTATTTTTGGAAACATCGCCTTTCCATACTTCGCGGTCGTGATCCCAATGCTCATCAGCATAACCCAGGATATTATCATCAGAGCTCCTGTTGCACAAACAGAAGTATACAATACACATTGGAGAAGAACAAAGGCATTAAAGCCAAATTGAAAGAAGCCAACCGAACAGCCAACCAAACAGCCAACCAAACAGCCAACCAAACAGCCAACCGACCAAACCCAGACAGAAGAACAAGAACTTAATTCGCCATGTAGCTTAACAGCCCTTGGTAAGTGTCCCAGTGTGGCTAGCATTCATACACACATACACTCCTTACAAATACAATTCACCGACAGATAAAAACAAAGCCAGAAAAGTCAAGTTCATCACAAAAATGCAGACAAGATAGAGAGACAGAAATTTAGGCTTACATACAGCAAACAGCATCCCAGCTCGAATCGACAGGCCGACGAGATCATTTGTGATCCAGAAAAACATGAACTGCTAGTATGTTAACAACAGCAATCATCAATACATCGTATAACGTAACGTCAGTTTTGAGGAATTAACAAACAAAATATTACATTGGTTCCTGCAATATCCGGAGGGGACGCCTCCAAAATACAGGACATTTCGCGCTGTCCCTTTGTGTATTAATTTCACCAGAGATTCCCACTCATGACATGGTAGGGACATTTCAAATTGCGTTTCCTTTCATCACAGGTACCCCCATGTATCTAAGCTGACTCATTTGAAGACAGAAGTGCACTGACCGTGTATCTGCACGAGGACGTTGGTGGGGGGTTCCTCCCCCGCTACGTTCTCCATGGCCTGCAGGTCTATCCGATGGTCAGACACTGGCGGCAACACGTCGAACGTGTGGGGAATCTTGATTCCTGCACATCCAGGCATTGGCAAGCGGTTAGATGCAAACTGGTACTTCAAAACGCTTGCAAACCAGTGTACGAATGGAGTATGAGGCCACAACCGTTTTAGCGGTTAATGAGACAAAAAAGGTACATTTCAGTAACCACCAAATGCCTTCAAACTTTCGGTGATTTGTGTTACCACACACACACACACACACACACACGCACTTACGCACGCACACACGCACACACGCACACACACACACACACACACACACCGTTTAAAGCTTCCCCAACGGCCACCATCAGGTAGTAATCATTGTTGAGATCAAAGATCAGCGGGTCACGTGGATAGCTCTTCTTCCGGTGGAAGGTGCAGTGCAGAAGACCGTCTTCAAGCTTGCCGCTCTGTTCCGATAGCGCCGCCTTTTTCTGACAGAATCACACGAACACATCATATGCTACGGTCAGAAAACAAGGCCTCATTTCTCGAAAATTAACTTTTAATTTGACTTACACTTCTTCTGCGCGGTTGCTCATTATTATTGTGTTCTCAAATCTGACTGAAAGAATGTTGGTGTAGAACCACGAAAGTCTAGACGGCTTTGTTTTCCCCACGAAAAGTATATACAGTATAATTATATATCTACTCTTCCTCTGCTGTGCCCTATTTAGCAACACCGATAGTGCAAGCTCAAGATTATTATATTTCATCACATTTTCTCCCTTTCGGTTTTAACACAACAGATGAATGAATAAAGCTAGAGAGAGAGAGAGAGAGAGAGAGAGAGAGAGAGAGAGAGAGAGAGAGAGAGAGAGAGAGAGAGAGAGAGAGAGAGAGAGAGAGAGAGAGAGAGAGAGAGAGAGAGAGAGAGAGAGAGAGAGAGAGAGAGAGATGATTTTACATTTAGTCAGGTTTTGACTAAATGTTTTAATATAGAGGCTCACATTACGCCCATTTTTAAGAAAGGCGATAGGAGTGCTTGTTCCAACTACCGTCCAATCTCTTTGCTGAGTTGTATTGGGAAGGTGCTCGAAAAATGTATACAAATCCGTGTGTTTGGTTATTTGCAAAATTATGATTTGATTACACACTGCCAATCTGGTTTTATTGCTGGTGATTCGACTGTTTATCAACTATTGAGTATATATGATGATTTTTGTGTTGCACTTGATAAAAACATTATGTCACAGGCAATATTTTTTGATGTATCAAAAGCTTTTGATAAAGTCTGGCATCGCGGTCTGCTCCACAAGCTTGAGGCGATAGGTATAAGAGGTCCCTTGCTTGTTTGGTTTGAACATTACTTGAGCGATCGCAGGCAAGCAGTAGTACTGAAAGGAACCAAATCAAGTTATGCTACCCCTTCTGCTGGTGTCCCCCAGGGTTCTGTCTTAGGACCTCTTTTATTTCTCATTTATATTAACGATATTGGTGTTGGTCTTGAATCAGTGTTGAAACTCTTTGCAGACGATACGAGTATGTATTTAAGTTTAGATAACGATGATGGATTTTGAATTCTGATTTGGATAAAATTCGCACATGGGCTTCTAAATGGAAAGTCACTTTTAATTGTCAAAAGACAGAATTGTTGGACATTTGTCGGCAACAACATTTTTTACTTCCACCATTGTATTTCGAAGATGCACACTTAGTTGATGTTGAAAATCACAAGCACCTTGGCGTCATTCTACAAGGTAATTGTAAATGGGATTCCCACATAAAAAGTCTAATTGCTAAATGTAGAAAGTCAATTGCGTGTTTTGGTTTATTCAAGCATCGTTTAAACAGAAAATCACTTGAAGTTATATATAAATCCTTTATGTTACCATTGTTTGATTACGCGGACGTTATTTGGGATAACTGTACACAGTGTTTGGCAGACGAGTTGGAGACATTGCATCTCGATGCAATCCGAATCATTGTAGGTGCAGTACGTGGCACAAGCCACCAAAAACTGTATAACGAATCGGGTTTTGTGCCCCTGAAAGAAAGGCGACGTCGTCATAAACTTTTGCTGTATTATAAAATTGTAAATCGTTTTACCCCAGAATATTTATATTCCAAACTGCCGGTCCTGGTTTCCGATGTAAATCCTTACCACAGACGACGCCCTCTTGAACGTAAGGTTCCATTGTGCAGAAGTGAGTTATATAAATCTTCATTTTTACCTTCAACGACAGCTTTGTGGAATAATCTTCCAGAAAATATACAACAAACGCAGTCAGTTGGTGAATTTAAAAGGTATTTGACCGATGGAGATGTTGTTGTTCCACAGTATTATTATTTAGGTAACCACCAGGCACAGGTACTTCACACCAGGTTGAGATTAAACATGAGCGATTTGCAACAAGACTTAGTTAACCGACACCTCTCTGATAATTTAGAATGTACGTGTGGAGCATGCCCGGAAGATTCTGAACATTTCTTGTTACACTGTCCAAAATTTAAAGAACATAGAACCATTTTATTCAATAGTCTGCCAACACACGTTCTAGACTGCAAAACACTCTTGTTTGGAAATACTGATTTAACTATATCTTTGAACACGAAAATATTCTCTGTTGTACAAGACTAATCGCTTCGGCTGATATTATATTAATTGTGCAATTGATGTAGTCAGGCATTCTCTCTCTCCCCCTCTCTCTCTCTCTCTCTCTCTCTCTCTCTCTCTCTCTCTCTCTCTCTCTCTCTCTCCCTCTCTCTCTCTCTCTCTCTCTCTCTCTCTCTCTCTCTCTCTCTCTCTCTCTCTCTTCATCTTATTTGTATAAAATATAATTAAAGATTATCAAGATAAGTGTTGAAGCTATCACTTGTTCGCCATGTTTTGCTATCGGAATGTGTATTGATTATCATTTCAAGAACGTGTCCATAAGCAATCTGCTTGTTAACGTTCTTAATGTTGTTATTGTTTGAAACGTGTGGATGAGAAATTGAATAAAACACGCTTAAACCAATATAGAGGGGGAATCGAGACGAGGGTCGTGGTGTATGTGTGTCTGTGTGTGTGTGTGTGTGCGTGTGTGTGTGTGTGTGTGTAGAGCGATTCAGAGTAAACTACTGGACCGATCTTTATGAAATTTTACATGAGAGTTCCTGGGTATGATATCCCCGAACGGTTTTTTTTTCTTTCATTTTTTCGATAAATGTCTTTGATGACGTCATATCCGGCTTTTTGTAAAAGTTGAGGCGGCACTGTCACACCCTCATTTTTCAATCAAATTGATTGAAATTTTGGCCAAGCAATCTTCGACGAAGGCCGGACTTCGGTATTGCATTTCAGCTTGGTGGCTTAAAAATTAATTAATGACTTTGGTCATTAAAAATCTGAAAATTGTAAAAAAAATAATTGTTTTTAAAACGATCCAAATTTACGTTCATCTTATTCTTCATCATTTTCTGATTCCAAAAACATATAAATATGTTATATTTGGATTAAAAACAAGCTCTGAAAATTAAAAAAATTAAAAATTATGATCAAAATTAAATGTTCGAAATCAATTTAAAAACACTTTCATCTTATTCCTTGTCGGTTCCTGATTCCAAAAACATATAGATATGATATGTTTGGATTAAAAACACGCTCAGAAAGTTAAAACGAAGAGAGGTACAGTAAAGCGTGCTATGAAGCACAGCGCAACCGCTACCGCGCCAAACAGGCTCGTCACTTTCACTGCCTTTTGCACTAGCGGCGGACTACGTTCAATTTCATTCTGTGAGTTCCACAGCTTGACTAAATGTAGTAATTTCGCCTTACGCGACTTGTTTGTTGCTGTGTTACATTCATTATAGAAATAGGAAAGGTTTGAACTATTGGCATTCATGAACAAAAAGTTGAAGGCAAAAAGTACATTTTTTCCCATACATACATAGAATACAAACGTGATATGCGACAGACATAAGCTTACATTGTCCAGGTACTTATTATCCATGCCATCGTTGTAGGACTGTTGAACTTTGACCTCCCCATCATGCATAATGCATTCTGTGACACTGTCATCTCCCTGAAAACAAAGGAGCGAATGAAACTGAAAAACCATGTTTGCATATGAAAAGAGACAGAATCATCTTGGGCACAAATCATCGAAAACGAAGTATAGAGTATTGCCGACCTATAAATCGGACAATTTAGCCTTAAAGAGAGGCTCAGAAGGGGAAACGAGACAAAAAAAGGGAAGCACTAGGAGTGTGGTGTGGTGGGGGTGCTTACTTCCAATACGCGTCAAAGCCGTGAAGCAACGAGAGCAGCTCCGTGTGCTTGTAAAACTACAATATCAAGATCATATATTTCGCAAATGACGAAATAGGAAAGAAAGCAAAGAGAAAGAATGATTTATGATACCATCTCCTGATCTTTGGAGAATCCCACAGCCACCCAGTGCTCGTTGCTGTCAGGCACGCGGTACGTCATGGACATCACGATGACGTCACCATCGTCGTCCCAGCTGACGATGAACGTGCACTTGCCGGCCTCGCAGTCATGGAAACACGCCTTGCTCTTGCCGCACTCTGTGTCCGATGCCAAATGGCCGGGGAACTGCAAAGCAGAGATATATACAATGCTGACTACAGACAAACTCAGGACTTCACTCATGTTGTCCCATCTCACAGTGAATGAGCAGTTGCCTCCTCGTTGTCTTTAAAACACGCACGCACGCACATAAGCACCCTCCTCCCCCCCCCCACACACCGAGGGGAAACAATTTCGACAAACCAAAGTTTCTGTATATTGTGTACATTTACATACGCACAGGCACACGCAAGCACACACACACACACACACACACACACACACGTACACACGCACACACACACACACACACCACGTACACACGTACACACACACACACACACACACACACACACGTACACACACACGTACACACACGTACACACACACACACACACACACACACACACACACACACACACACACACACACACACACATTCGACAAACCTGTGTTTCTGTATATTGTATACACTTAACTAAAACTAAAAAGCAACAAAACAAAACTACCAGAACGGCTGCACTAGGGTGACATTCTTCCGAAATCATGCTGGCACCTCCCCAAAATCACATGTATGTGTTTACAACCGAAGTTGGCTGTTGGTCTTGGAAAGATTTGGCATGTGTGAATATCATTGAATGAAATGAGCAGAGTTCACTCGTTGACCACAATCATCATTTTTCTTTTTGTACGTGTTGGGGACACCTTAAGCATATTTCTTTTTGTATGTGCTACAACGTGGGTTGAACGTTGCATTACACTATTTTTCGAGCTCACTTTTATTTCAAAATTCCATCGATAAGAAAACATTCAAAATAATTAAAACAAAACAAGGAGCGTCATAACAAAAACTCAGGCAGAAAATAAAACACAAACAACAACAACAACAACAACAACACCGCCACCAACACCACGACCACAACCAACAACAATAACAACAACAACAACGACAACAACGATAACATATAAAACAAGCCAAGAGAAAACAAACAAAAAAACAAACAAGCCCACCCCACACTTAGCCAGGAAGTGATTAACAATGAAATGAAACACCAACATACTGAACAAGACTTCAAGAAAAGCAATGAGCAAAGAAACAGCAGTCACGCTCAGCCAGCCTGTCACCTGATTAGTTTTCCCTGGCGCAATGGTTGTTGTGGCAGTGGGTAGCAGCACGCTCCCGGGATCGTTTGTAGTCGTGCTGTTACTTGTACCTCCCGACTGTGGCAGGTCTGGTGACGTTTCCACGTATACCAGGGGTTCTGCTGACAATATTCCAGTCCAGAATATCACCCGTTCTTTCACTATTGTGGCCCTGGCAAAAGATTGAACGAACACCGAAAAGCATTTAGCTAGGTGACTTATTTATCTCTCCCGAGACCGAACTGAACTGAACTTTTTTTTACAAGGATGAAGATTTACACGATTTTTTACAATCTGTCCTTGGGAGAAACACACACACACACACACACACACACACACACACACACACACACACACACACACACACACTTGGGACACACACACACACACACACAAACACACACACACACAAATACACCCCCCACACACACACACACACACACACACACACACACACACACACACACACACCAACACTGTCAACTCAAACAAAAAGAAAAACACTAAAGAAGTACAATTTAAAGTACAAACACCAATATACACACGTTACAGATGATGGGGATCGGGAAAATCGAAATCATTCAAATTTGAGGTGATTAATTATTAACAGACAATTTATAACTTCAAAAAAAGCTTTCATTTCATTTCATTTTAAAACTGTCTTCAATCGTTTGAAATATGATGGCAGTGAGTTCCAAATTGCTGCAGCCGAAAAGGCAAAACTGGTCTTATAAAGGTAAATTCGTGGAATTGGTGGGATGAAGTTCGCAGATCCGTAACTGTCGGTAGCTCTCTTAAAAAATGAGAGTTTTTCTATCAACGAATTGCTTTAACATCGAAAGTAAAAACAAGTCGCGTAAGGCGAAAATACAACATTTAGTCAAGTAGCTGTCGAACTCACAGAATGAAACTGAACGCAATGCCATTTTTCAGCAAGACCGTATACTCGTAGCATCGTCAGTCCACCGCTCATGGCAAAGGCAGTGAAATTGACAAGATTCACACTGTTGCGCTAAGAAGGATAGCACGCTTTTCTGTACCTCTCTTTGTTTTAACTTTCTGAGCGTGTTTTTAATCCAAACATATCATATCTATATGTTTTTGGAATCAGGAACCGACAAGGAATAAGATGAAAGTGTTTTTAAATTGATTTCGACAATTTAATTTTGATAATAATTTTTATATATTTAATTTTCAGAGCTTGTTTTTAATCCGAATATAACATATTTATATGTTTTTGGAATCAGCAAATGATGGAGAATAAGATGAACGTAAATTTGGATCGTTTAATAAATTGTTATTTTTTTTTACAATTTTCAGATTTTTAATGACCAAAGTCATTAATTAATTTTTAAGCCACCAAGCTGAAATGCAATACCGAAGTCCGGCCTTCGTCGAAGATTACTTGACCAAAATTTCAACCAATTTGGTTGAAAAATGAGGGCGTGACAGTGCCGCCTCAACTTTCACGAAAAGCCGGATATGACGTCATCAAAGACATTTATCAAAAAAATGAAAAAAACGTTCGGGGATTTCATACCCAGGAACTCTCATGTCAAATTTCATAAAGATCGGTCCAGTAGTTTAGTCTGAATCGCTCTACACACACACACAGACACACACACGCACATACACCACGACCCTCGTTTCGATTCCCCCTCGATGTTAAAACATTTAGTCAAAACTTGACTAAATGTAAAAAACACATTCTTGGGGTTTATTTTATTTTATTTTTTTACAAATATGCTGTAAGTGTGCCTGCCACTTGTGTTCACAATAAAATAATTACCTATAACACACGGCGTTCCTGAACTTGTTCAATTAGTGTTGCACCAAGAAAAAGCTTTTGAGCGGAGTAAGCTGGTGTTTTTGTCGTGTCGCACTGACCATGCTTTTTGTTTTCACTGGATGTATAATCATAGCATTGGAACTACACCAGCTTTTCACGTCGTTTAAAACAGTTTGAACCGATTTTCCACTTCAGTGGAGAGAAGCATTGTCAGCAAAAAAATCACTCCTGACGCTATTTGTAATGGCAAATCATTAATATACAAACAATGAGAGAACAAGAGAGGCCCCAGTACTGACCCCTGAGGCACTCCGCATTTCACAACTTGACATTTTACAGTTTAAAGAAATAAACTGAGTCCTGTCCGTTAAATGTGATTCCAAAAGGGTACACACTGAACAATTGCTCACGTACAGCTGTAATTTCTGTAATAAAATGGAGTGGTCAACGAGGTCAAATGCTTTCTTTAAAATCAAGGAAAACAGCACCGCTGATTTTAAAATGATTTATTACAGACACTCAGGTGTTGCATAGTGTGGTAACGTCGCTGTGACAAGAATAATTTGACCGAAAACCTGCTTGAAACTCTATGTATTCGAGCAAATGCTTGTGAATATGTTTCACTAATGGTTTTGATAAAATAGGCAATACAGAAATAGGTCTGAAAACTGATTCCAGGCGAGCCAGCCAAACCAGGCAGCCATCATATCAAGCAAGGAACCAAATATCAACAGCAGATACTGAATAATAGTTCGAAAACTTAAACGAGCATATACCAGAGACAAGTCATGCCAAATTTAAAGCTTCCGGATAAACTTCCATCTTGATAAAAGTCATTTCCGCTTCAGTCAGATTTGTCAGCTCGTTCCTCTGAGAAGAGGAGTCCTATTTCAGTATAACTATTTGAACAGGAACACTGAGTTACAAGCAAGACAAAACACGACGCTGAAGACTGACACCACAGCGGGGGACGAGCAAGAGAAAAACCAGCCTAACAAACAAATACCCGTATTACTAGACCAGAGAGAGAAAATTAAATGCATTATGTGAGATCACTACTCACTTAAAGTTGATCAAAGTGCCTTCAAACATGTCGCCGGGAGCCGTCCACTGGAAGGTCACATTGGGCTTCAGCGCTGACCCAGTGTGGGTGATGGACAGAGCCTGATGGACAGAGAGACAGACAGACAAACAAATAAGTTAATGTTTTGTGTCGGTAAGCTTTCACACAATTTCTGTGATATATTGTGATGAGAGTGATAACGGTGATGATGATGATGATGATGATGATGATGATGATGATGATGATGATGATGATGATGATGATGATGATGATGATGGACATGGGACAAGTAAAAACAAGACTCCCGGAATCTCCCCCCTATCTACTCACATTGCATACGACTTTTGCCTGGTTGTTCAAGGGTACCATTGTGCCGACAGCAAAGTCGCTGGAGTAAGCTGTCACCATGAAGCCTTTGAAGTCATCGCCACTGATTGTCACTGAAACACACAAACATCTATTATAGAGTTCACTATCTTGTTAGCGACGTTCTTATTGATATAGATAAGCAGATATTTAACTGACGTAGTTTGTTCTCCCTTAATTTGAGACTGTTTTTGTAATGTTCTCAATTCTAGTTGCGGATATCAGTGTTTAGTTTAGTTTTGACATTATAACCTGTTTTTGATTTAACATTTTGGCATGGCATGTTCCACTGAAGTCCTCAAAGTCAGCACAAAGGCCCCGTTGCCGTACAATTTTATCATTCTACTTCTGGCACCAGTAGGCCACCTAAAGAAGGGCCGACTGTCTATCAAGAAAGATGTCTTTTCCCTGCGTTGACAAGCACAAATGTGCCAAGGCTTTACACGCGATAAGAAAATCCTTTCACTTACTCGCTTTCCAAATGTAACAGCACGACTGTTTTCTGTGCAAAAGCGTTTGTTGTTGTTGTTGATTTTTGCTTGTTTGTTTCGTTTGTATGTTTTGGATTTGCTGGGCTAATTTTGTGACTGATACGACCTATTTGGCAAAGAGAGCAGTCAGGCTGTCCTTTTTGTGTATGTGTTCAAGTGGAACAGATATGTGGTGACGAGATGACTTGCACGAAATATACGGTCCTTTAAAACGTAGGTTTACCTGTAACGGTGCCGGACGGCAAGACCTCGACAGACGACACGTTCACGACGTATGGAGATGGAACCTGCTGGGCGATCGGTCCATGTATGGGCAGCATGGTTACGCACGCGGACGATGGCGCTCCACTGCTGTACGCATGCGCAACATGGCCGCAATGAGACAGGAGACCAATCAAAACCGTCAACGTGCCAGCTAGGGTTTTGCTGGAGCTAGGCATAGCGTCTTCTGGTGTAGTTGCAAACTATCAAATCTGCACAAAAAGAGAACATAAACTTAGCCAAAAAGTTATTGCTACAAATTTCGCACCCCAATTAAAGGATTATTTCCCGTGTCATTTCATTCAAACTTTGTATGCCGTATAAGGTCGTCCACTTGACTATCTGGATCACCTTTTGCATCAAAGATGTCTTTTACAGGGGTCACGTGACCGCCGCTCAAAGAAGGGTACCCTCGAAATCGACCGGCCAAAAACTGAAGGGACTAATTAAAAATGCTGACAACTTTTACAAACGAGAACAAAGTCAAATCCATATATACCCAGAACATGTTGTTTTGATCAGCCAGTTTGCGTATTTCCTGTGCTATGCTATTCCTACTGGTGCAGCTGTCGATCGCATGAGAGGTCAAAAACGGGAGGTTTTGCGTCAATGTTGAGGGGTATCATAACAAAAAAGCATTGTCTTTCAGCAATGAATTGGTGGATTGCTTTGAAACTTTGCGAACATTATGCCAACACACAAGACGTACTTCGAGTAACATTTTGGATTTTTACAGGTATTGGTTCAGTTGTTATGCAATGATCCGGAACAAGTTATAAAACCCGTCCTGGGATTATCTGATAATCAAAGGGAAGTAGCCTAAGCGCTCTAAATTTATACGGCATGTGAAATGGAGTAAGAGAGAGTTATCCGGAACCAGTCTCCTGGCACCTGAGAGAATAAAAAGCATTTAAATGAATAAGCGACTTTTATCCTTTTCGGAAAGTTAATTTCGATGCTTGTTATTCTCTCAGGTGCCAGGAGACTGGTTTTGGATAACTCTCACTTACTCCCTTACACATGTCGTATGCATTTAGAGCGCTCACTTTCCCTTTGTTCAGTATCAGATATCTAAACAGCGATCTGTCTCATTTGTTTAAGATTCAGTACTAGGATTGTTCTCTTGCGTCTACAAAAATGCATGACTACACACAGAGACACACAGAGACACGCTGACACAGACACTGAAACACCTACACACAGACACAGACACACACACAGACACAGACAGACAGACACACACACACACACACGCACGAAACACACACACATACACACACACACACACACACACACACTGGCACAAACGCACGCACGCACACACACACACACACACACACACACACACACACACACACACACACACACACACAAACACACGAACCGTTAGCATGCAATCTATCTGTTTCGGTGACAACCCATGAATCGCGTAATATACATATTGATATATTTATTTGTTTTTTTCAAGACAATTAAGAAAGGAGCAATCGAAATCCAGCTGACACACAAACTATCTCAATACTATATTTAAAAATGCAGCGTCCTGTGTTTCAGTAAAGATCCATTTTGAGCCGAGGAGAGCACAGCAGAGAACCAGGAAGTCAGTGTCAGTGGCGCTGGAGGTGCAAAGTATTGACAGATGATGTGTGCCGCAGTCTGGCCCTCGTCGCTCCAGGGGGATGAACACAAATCTTGACAGCAAACTTACACACATGTATTGGCAAGGCAAGGGAGAGGAGTAGTCACGGCAATTAAAAAAAATGTGTCTTGATATAAAATGATGGTGCACAAATGTGTACACCTTTAGTTATTAATTAATCTTTAAGCTTCCAAGCTGAAATGCAATTCCATAGTCCGGACAAGTGCACAGGTTATTTGATCAAATTGATTACATACAACACACACTTTTACACCCACAACACATACTGTCACACACGCACTGCTACACACACACACACAATGTTAGGAAACGCTACCGTTGCTGAGCTTTGGTTCAGTTTTGTGTGTTGCATGTAGTTGACTTATTTGTACTTTGTGGGAAAGTACCGATATTATATTTTGTAAACACAATATTTATGCTTGGACGAGAATGCAGGTGAACTTTCTAGTCCTGTCAAAACAAGTTGTTTACCATGCTGTTTTTGTCGTGAGTTCGTGGCGTTCGTTCGGATTAAGTGCGTCGGCGCTTTTTGATGTACGTCATAAGAGAATGTCGCTAGTTTAGTCCATGCACGGCTCGTATAATGTAGTTGTATCGTGTTCGGTCTGGAATATTCTCGAGATTGAGTATTTACTATATATGCCAGCGCGATTTGAATGTTAAAAAAGCTTCTATTTGAGTTTTGCTACGATGTGCAGTTGTATGTATTGAATGCTGAATAAATCCTCGAACTCAATTTGACGAGTTGTTTTCTGCTGCTGCGAAGACGGGCGACGTAGAATAAAAGAACACAACTATACGACGTTTGAGAACTTGTGGCAATCTCAAGTGTCGTGTAACAATTGGGGGCCAAGCCAAGGATCTACGTTTAACGCCAAGGGTTTTCCAGCAACAAAGACAGTCAAGACAGTCACAGGAGGTAGCCATCAATCGGGTGTATCCTGAGGGATCAGTATTGAGACTACGGAACCGTGGATTCGGTGTGACTGGTGAAGAGTTTGGTAATCGCCGCAGCTCGGTACGGTGAGCGACGCCGGAGTGTATCGGGATTACAGAGGTTAGCTGCCGTTTGGACGAGACGGACTTCGTCGCGGAGCTAGTGCATTAATACTACGAAATACGACTGGGGTACGTCGTGTACGTATCGTGAGCAGAGTGCGCCGTCACGTTAGACGAGGAGGGTGGCAGCCTGCGTCTACGAAGGTGACCAGCGACGAGAGAAGCATCGGAGGTGCAGTAGAGACTGTGTTCTTTTAGAAGACTACATTCGTCTACGTTCGTGGCTGTGAAAGAATACAGACGAACGCACCGGAAAAGACCAGAATGGCTGAGTTCTGGGCAAAAGGAGTTGAACTGGGACTGAAAGGCAAGCAGCTGACGGAGTTCGTCGAGTCCCAGACACGACTGCTGGCGCAGCGTGAAGAAAGACAAGCGCAGCGTGAGCGTGAAGAAAGACAAGCGCAGCGTGAGCGTGAAGAAAAACAAGCGCAGCGTGAAGAAAAGGAAAGACAAGCGCAGCGTGAAGAAAGACAAGCGCAGCGTGAAGATAAAGAAAGACAAGCGCAGCGTGAAGAAAGAGAAAGAGAAGCACAGCGTGAAGAAAGGCAAATTGAGCTGAAACGCTTAGAGCTCCAGATAGAAATGGAGACGAAACGCTTAGAGCTTCAGACAGAAATGGTGCGTGTTCAAAGTGAGCACGAGGCACCACGCCAAAGAGATAACCAGCAGCAAATGTTACACAGGGCACCGAAACTTCCAGCATTCGCTGACGGGAAGGACCAGATCGACTGCTACCTTGCAAGATTCGAGAGGTTCGCTGAGAGTGCTAGATGGCAGCGCGACGACTGGGCGATTCAACTTAGCGCACATCTGACTGGGGCAGCACTTGAGGTCTACACTAGACTCTCAAACGATGACGCCAGAGACTATGATGTACTGAAGGAAGCTCTGTTGCGTTGCTACAACTTCACTGAAAGGGGCTACCGTCAACGCTTCCGCGAATGCCAGCCATTGTCTGGAGAGACACCGAGCCAGTTTGTGGAGCGCCTGTCGTCATACCTGCAGAAGTGGGTGGAGTTATCAGGTGAAGAGCAGTCATACGAGAGTCTGCGGGACTTGATCGTGAAGGAGCAGTTCCTTAATGCCTGCCCGAAGGACCTGGCGACCCGCTTGGAAGAGCAAAAACTGCGGGGTTTGAAGGACATTACTGATGCTGCTGAGCGTTATCTCATTGCTCATGGAAGGACCCTGGGGACGTCAAAGTCATCGAAACCTTTCCAGAAGAGCGGGAACCAGGGAAACCAACCTGCCAAGGGACAAACTGAGTCCGCACCATCATCCAATGAAGGGCAGAACATAACGTGTTTCCTTTGCAATGCCAAGGGCCACCGAGTCGCCAACTGTCCCCAAAAGAAAAATAACGGACATGTCAATGACAAAGCGCAAGAACATCGACGGAGATATTACGACAACAAGAGGCAAACGAGTGGCTCGAACCAACAAGTATGTGCGAGCAGCGTCATACTCCCAAGGGCTGCCGAGCAAGTGGATACACCATCGGACGTGGAAGAATGTATTTCTGATGGCCAGCTTCTACTCGCCAATGGCAAGTCAATCTCTGTCGTCGCCAGCGCAGCTGTGTCAGTGTCGAACATGCCCGTGTCGAAGGGATTTGTTGAGAAGCAGGAAGTGACTGTTCTCAGAGATTCGGGATGCAATGGGGTCATCGTCAAAGAGGATCTGGTGCCAACAGAGAAGTTCACTGGTGACTTCAAGTGGACGCTCATGGCTGACAGCAAATGCGTGAAGGCACCAGTGGTAAAAATCCAGATCGATACTCCATACTTCACCGGAGAAGTTGAGGCCGTCTGCCTGAAGAAGCCCTTGTACGATCTACTAATTGGGAACATTGGGGGTGCGAGACGTCCTGATGACCCTGATGTCGAATGGAGAATGGGCGCAGCTCAGCCTGCTGTTGAGGAGGAAGACCCACTGCCATTCGCGAATGAAGATATCAGCGAACTGTTACGAGATGACAGAGCAACTGTGCATCGCCGCGACCAGCCGCAGGTTGTAAGCGCTGTGACGACCAGAGCCCAGGCGAAGAAGGACAAAACAACTACGCCACTCAGGGTCACCAACAGTTCTGCAACTGCTGTCGTGGACAGGGATCGGCTGATTCAGCTACAGGAAGCTGATTCGACCTTAACAAAGTACAGGAGTCGTCCTGTCAAGGAGATGACTAAGGGCGAAGGCACTGTGCAATTTGAAGTGAAGGCCAAGATTCTGTACAGAGTGTTCCAGCACGCGAGAGTCAACGGTGGGAAGCCATTACGTCAAGTTCTGGTGCCTCAACCACTTAGGCGCCAGGTGATGGAGGTGGCCCACGACTCTATTATGGGAGGTCACCTGGGTGTCAAGAAGACATCAGACAGAATCCAGGCTGCGTTTTACTGGCCAGGACTGCATGCAGATGTGACTCGATTCTGCCGATCGTGCGATATTTGCCAGAAAACCATACCTCGAGGAAGGGTCCCGAAAGTGCCGTTGCAGAAGATGCCTTTGATCGACCGACCTTTCAAGAGGGTGGCCATTGACCTCATCGGCGAGATAAAACCGCCAAGTGAAGCGGGTCATCGTTGGGTACTGACCCTGGTAGACTATGCAACCAGGTACCCAGAAGCCGTGCCTCTGAAGAAAATTGACACCGAGACTGTTGCCGAGGCACTTGTGGACATTTTCAGCAGAATTGGGGTTCCTGAAGAGATCCTCACAGACCTGGGGACACAGTTTGTCTCTGAATGCATGGAAGAGGTCAACAGGCTGCTGAGCATTCGTCACTTGACTACGACACCCTATCACCCGATGTGCAATGGGCTGGTCGAAAAATTCAATGCGACGCTGAAGTCCACGCTGAAGAAACTATGCAGTGAGCAGCCAAGGCAGTGGCATCGCTACATCAATGCCTTGCTGTTTGCATACAGGGAGGTGCCACAAGAGTCCACTGGATTCTCCCCGTTCGAGCTGATGTACGGGCGGACCGTGAGAGGCCCGATGCAGATACTAAAGGAATTGTGGACGAAAGATGTGGACACACCTGAAGTGAAGAACAGTTACCAGTACGTGTTCGAGTTGCGAGAGAAACTGGAGGAGACTCTCGAGATTGCGAGAGAAAACTTGAGAAAGTCTCAGGATAGCGGAAAGCACTACTACGACCGCAAAGCCGTAAACAGGAAGTTTACACCAGGTAACAAAGTGCTGATACTGCTTCCCACTGATCACAACAAACTACTGATGCAGTGGAAAGGCCCATACGAGGTTGAGGCCGTGGTAGGGATCAAAGACTACAAGGTGAATGTCGGCAAGAAGTCCAAGATCTACCACGCTAACCTCCTGAAACTGTATGTGGAGAGACCTCCGGAAGCAGTACAGGTCGCAGCAAGTGTGGAAGAACCAGCCGAACTAGACGAGTTCGACGGCGAGGAACTACTGGAGTTGGGAGACCTCCACAAGAAAGAGGGAGTGGATGACGTCAAGCTAGGACCTGACCTGACAGAAGATCAGCAGAAGGAGCTGCATGATTTTATGGGCGACTTCACCCATAGGTTCTCTGATGTTCCAGGCTCTACGTCCTTGGTCGAACATGAAGTCCACCTCACATCTGACGTTCCTGTTCGGTCAAAACCATACCCTATCCCGTTTCAGGCTCGGGAATCCTTGAAGAAGGACATCGACAGCATGTTGAAGATGGGGGTCATCCGTGAGTCATCATCCCCTTACTCATCTCCCGTTGTTGTTGTCAAGAAGAAAGACGGTACAAACAGGGTATGCATTGACTTCAGGAAAGTGAATAAGATCACCGTGTTTGACCCTGAACCAATGCCGACGGCGGCTGATCTGTTCCGACGGTTGACTGGCAGTAAGATCTTCTCAAAGATCGATCTCAGCAAGGGATATTGGCAGATTCCTGTGCGCGAAGAGGACATACCAAAGACCGCCTTTGCAACTCCAGACGGAACGTATGAGTGCCTGCGGATGCCTTTTGGCATGGTGAACAGTGGTGCTACCCTTACGAGGGGAATGCGAAAAATGCTCAAAGGAATGAAGAATGTTGTGTACTACTGGGATGATCTGCTAGTCCACACGGAGACCTTTGCGGAGCATCTGGAGACTTTGAGGGAACTGTTTTCCCGCCTGACAAAAGCCAATCTGACCGTGAGACCCAGCAAGTGCATTTTGGGGACCGACAACGTTGACTTCATAGGTCATTCACTGAAGGAAGGTCAAAAGGGGCTTTTGTTGGAAAACGTCACCAAGATCCTCAATGCGCCACGTCCTGAAACCAAGAAGCAGGTGCGATCCTTCCTTGGATTGGCTGGGTACTACAGAGAGTTCATTCCAAACTTCGCCGCCATAACGGCGCCTTTGTCGGACATGACCCGAAAAGGATGCCCCAACCGAATACTCTGGGGACCAGCTCAGGAGAAGGCATACCAGACCGTGCGCGACCTGATGTCACGAGACCCGGTGCTACGCCTTCCTGATACTGCCAAAGAGTTCATCTTGCGTACAGACGCATCGGACGAAGGGATCGGCGCCATGCTGATGCAAGAGCATGGAGGTAAACCGTTTCCGGTCAGCTATGCCAGCAAGAAGCTGTCAGGAGCCGAGAAGAACTACTCGACCATGGAGAAAGAGTGTTTAGCCATCGTGTGGGGAATCAAGAAATTTGAACTCTACCTCCAAGGGGTGAAATTCGTGCTTCAGACTGATCACAAACCCCTCACCTACCTGAACTCTGCGAAGTTTGTGAATAATCGTATCATGAGGTGGGTGATGTACTTGCAGAACTTTGATATGCGAGTGGAATCGATCAAAGGTTCAGACAATGTTGGAGCAGATTTTCTCAGCCGAGTATGTGAGTAAAACTGTGTTCATTCTCCAACAGACTAATGTACATACCTGGATTTCAATCTGTTATGTATACATAATATGTGTACAAGTAGCGTTTCAATGATTGAAAGAAATTAGGTAAATTTCTTCTGGTGTTGGGGGTAATGTTAGGAAACGCTACCGTTGCTGAGCTTTGGTTCAGTTTTGTGTGTTGCATGTAGTTGACTTATTTGTACTTTGTGGGAAAGTACCGATATTATATTTTGTAAACACAATATTTATGCTTGGACGAGAATGCAGGTGAACTTTCTAGTCCTGTCAAAACAAGTTGTTTACCATGCTGTTTTTGTCGTGAGTTCGTGGCGTTCGTTCGGATTAAGTGCGTCGGCGCTTTTTGATGTACGTCATAAGAGAATGTCGCTAGTTTAGTCCATGCACGGCTCGTATAATGTAGTTGTATCGTGTTCGGTCTGGAATATTCTCGAGATTGAGTATTTACTATATATGCCAGCGCGATTTGAATGTTAAAAAAGCTTCTATTTGAGTTTTGCTACGATGTGCAGTTGTATGTATTGAATGCTGAATAAATCCTCGAACTCAATTTGACGAGTTGTTTTCTGCTGCTGCGAAGACGGGCGACGTAGAATAAAAGAACACAACTATACGACGTTTGAGAACTTGTGGCAATCTCAAGTGTCGTGTAACACACACACCCACACACAGATACAAACACACACACACACACACACACACACACACACACACACACATACAAAC